>NW_008649695.1:0-814 GCF_000695815.1 Acanthisitta chloris
TTCTTTTTTTTTTATTTTTTTTTTTTTAATTTTTTCCTTTTTCCCTCCTCCCCCTGAGCTTTCCCTGGGTAGGGAAAAGCTCCAAAAAAAGCCAAAAAAATCTGATTTTCTTCCCATTTTTCTCCCCAGCGGTGGTGAGCGCGGTGGCTTCAATAAATTTGGTGGTAAGTTTAGTTTTGATCCCCAAAAATTCCAAAAATTTCCTTTGCTTAACCTTTTTTTTAAGGTTTTTTTAGGGAAAAAGGCAAAAAAAAAAAATCCCATAATTTAGATTTGCGTCGAGCCAAACTTGGGTTGTTTAAAGGGAAAAAATTCCATGAAAAAAGCAAAAAAAAAATGAGGAAAAATTCAGTAAAAAATGAGCTGAGTCATTGGGAAAAATACCAAAAAAAAATGAGGAAAAATAAGAATTTTTTTGCTCCCTAAGTGGTGACAAATGATTTTTCTTCTCCTAAGTGGTGAAAAATGAGAATTTTTTTTCTCTTATAATGGTGAAAAATGACAGTTTTTTTCCTTCCAAAGTGGTGAAAAATGATAATTTTTTTCCTCCCAAAGTGGTGAAAAATGAGAATTTTTTTCCTTCCAAAGTGGTAAAAAATGCGAATATTTTTCCTCCCAAAGTGGTGAAAAATGAGAATTTTTTTCCTTCCAAAGTGGTGAAAAATGATAATTTTTTTCCTCCCAAAGTGGTAAAAAATGAGAATTCTTTTCCTCCCAAAGAGGTAAAAAAATGACAATTTTTTTCCTCCCAAAGTGGTAAAAAATGAGTAATTTTTTTCTCTTAAAATGGTGAAAAATGAGAATTTTTTTACTC
>NW_008649695.1:1251-2003 GCF_000695815.1 Acanthisitta chloris
GAAAAAAAAAAAAAAAAAAAAGGAAAAAAATACAGGAAAATGGCAAAAGTGGTGGAAAATGTGCAGGTGACCTGAGGCGAAAAAAAAAGGGAAAAAAAATTACAAAAAAAGGTTCGTTTTGGGCTGTTTTTCCCCTTCTGAGCCGGAAAAAGGGGAGAGAGGTGAGTGAGGCGATTCCGGAAAAAAAAAAAAGTGGAAAAAATGGTGTTGGGAAAGGGGAAAAAATGGAAGAAATGGGAAAAAATGGGGAAAGAATGGGAAAAAATGGAAAAAAATGGGGGAAAAATGGGGGGAAAATGAAAAAAAAATGGAAAAAATGGGGAAAAATGGGAAAAAAAATGGGGAAAAATGGAAAAAAATGGGGAAAAATGGGAAAAAATGGAAAAGACAAAATGGGAAAGGGGAAAAATGGGGAAAAATGGGAAAAAAATGGGGAAAAATGGGGAAAAATGGAAAAAATGGGGAAAAATGGGAAAAATGGGGAAAAATGGGAAAAAATGGGGAAAAAATGGTGTGATGGTTCAGCCCCCCCGGAATGGGGATTGGGGGCGAAAAAATGGGAATTTGGGCCCAAAAAATGGGAATTTGGGCCCGAAAAATGGGAATTTGGGCCCAAAAATGGGAATTTGGGCCCAAAAATGGAAATTTGGGCCCAAAAAAATGGGAATTTTGGAGTAAAGCATGAGGTGTGAGCCCAAAAAATGGGAATTTGGGCCCAAAAATTGGGATTGTGGTCGGAAAATGAGGTGTGA
>NW_008649696.1:0-2121 GCF_000695815.1 Acanthisitta chloris
ATTCTATGCAAATGAGATGTAAATGAGGATAAAAATTGACCAATGAGAAGAGGTTGTGGTTTTTCTGTTGAGGGTTCAGCGATGGCGGCGAAAACCTGGAAAAAATGGAGGAAAAATTAGGGGAAAATTAGGGGAAAATGGGGGAAAAAAGAGGAAAATTGGGGGAAATGGAGGAAAATTGGAGGAAATGGAGGAAAATGAAGGAAATTAGGGGGAAATGGTGGAAAAATGGGAAAAATGGGGAAAAAAATGGTGGAAACTGGGGGAAAAAAGAGGAAAATTGGGGGAAATGGAGGAAAATTGGGGGAAATGGAGGAAAATGAAGGAAATTAGGGGGAAATGGTGAAAAAATGGGAAAAATGTGGAAAAAATGGTGGAAAATGGGGAAAAATGAGGAAAATGGCAGAAAAATGGAGGAAAAAATGGTGGAAAATGGGGAAAAAATGGCAGAAAATGGGGAAAAAAAGGTGGAAAACGGGGAAAAATGGCAGAAATTGGGGAAAAAATGTCAGAAAATGGGGACAAAATGTTGGCCATGTTGGGCCACACCCACTTCCGGCCACGCCCACACCCCCACTGACCTTTGACCTTCCTCTTCCTCTTCTTTCTCGGTGGTTCTTCCTGTTTGGGGACAGGAAGCGGCAGAAATGAGACAGGAAATGGTAAAAATGAGACCGGAAGTAGCAGAAATGAGACCGGAAGTGACAGAAATGAGACCGGAAGTGCCGCTAATGAGATCGGAAGTGGTGGAAATGAGACAGGAAGGCCAAAATGAGACAGGAAGTGACAGAAATGAGACCGGAAGTGGTGGAAATGAGACAGGAAGTGACAAAAATGAGACCGGAAGTGGCGGAAGAGACAGGAAATGGCGGAAATGAGACCGGAAGTGGCGCTAATGAGACCGGAAGTGGCTCTAATGAGACAGGAAGTGGTTGAAATGAGACCGAAAGTGACAGAAATGACAGGAAGTGGCGCTAATCAGACCGGAAATGGCGGAAATGAGACCGGAAGTGGTGGAAATGAGACCGGAAGTGGCGCTAATGAGACAGGAAGTGACAGATGACAGGAAGTGGCGCTAATGAGACCGGAAGTGGCGGAAATGAGACCGGAAGTGGCAGGAATGGGGGTGGGGACAAAGGGGGAGGAGCTCTCACCTGATTGGTTGTACCCAGGAGGGCGGGAAAAGCCCCAAAGTGAGTGATGGAGCTGAGGCTCCGCCCACCGGAAATGAGGCGTCGGCCATGATGGCGATGGCGGCGCGGGAGGGACACGCGATGCAACATGGACTCCTCGTACTGCTGCCTGGGGGGACAGTGACCAGAGAGTGACCAGAGAGTGACCATTGAGTGACCCCTGAGTGACCCCTGAGTGTCCTCTGAGCGACCTCTGAGTGACCTCTGAGTGACCTGTGACCCCTGAGTGACCTCGAGTGACCCTTAATGGCACCAGAACTGACCCTTGAGTGACCTCAGAGTGACCCCTAAGAACTGACCCCTGAGTGACCCTTGAGTGACCCTTAATGGCACCAGAACTGACCCCAAAATGACCTCTGACCCAAGTGACCCCTGAGTGACCTTTGAGTGACCCTTAATGGCACCAGAACTGACCCTTGAGTGACCTCAGAGTGACCCCTAAGAACTGACCCCTGAGTGACCCTTGAGTGACCCTTAATGGCACCAGAACTGACCCCAAAATGACCTCTGACCCAAGTGACCCCTGAGTGACCTTTGAGTGACCTCAGAGTGACCTCAGAGTGACCTCTAAGAACTGACCCCTGAGTGACCTCTGAGTGACCCTTCATGGCACCAGAACTGACCCCTGAGTGACTCGAGTGATCTCAGAGTGACCCTTAATGCTGCCAGAACTGACCCCAAAATGACCTCTGACCCCTGAGTGACCTCTGAGTGACCTCAGAGTGACCTAAGTGACCCTTGAATGACCTAAAAGACCTGAGTGAACTGAGTGACCCTTAATGGCGCCAGAACTGACCCCAAAATGACCTCTGACCCGAGTGACCTCTAAGTGACTTAAGTGACCAGAGAGTGACCTAAATGACCTCTGAGTGACCTCAGAGTGACCCTTAATGGCACCAGAAGTGACCCTTGAGTGACCTCAGAGTGA
>NW_008649697.1:0-520 GCF_000695815.1 Acanthisitta chloris
CTCAGCCGGTCCCTGGCTGCCCCCATCATCCCCTGGCTGTCCCCACCAGCCCCAGCTCTCCCCACTGGCCACAACACCAGAGCTAAACAGCTGCAAAAGGAGCAGGGAGAGGACCAACATGTCCCTGTCTGTGTGCTGGCAGCTTCCCCCACTCTGTGGGGTCTGGGCAGCCCCAAAATCCTCCCTGGCAAGTTCCCTCCCCATCATCTCTGTATCAACAAGAGGAGAGGCAGTGCTGGCTGCAAAATCAACCCTGGACAGCGCAGGGATCTCCCCAACATCCAGAGGGGAGCACAGCCCCTGGATGAGATGGTGAGACCCACTGGGGTGTCACAGGCTGGTGGTGCAGCACCAGGTGATGATCCCTAACAGGTACCACCAGGCCCAGAGCAGCTCTGAGCCTGGCCCAGTCTGGGTCTGAGCTGGGAGGAGGGAGCAGGGAGGAATTAACCAAACAATCTTCCCTAACAGCTCCTGTGAGCAGGGATGGGGCAGAGGGATGGGGAGAGGGATGGGGAGG
>NW_008649698.1:0-565 GCF_000695815.1 Acanthisitta chloris
AAGCGCTGAGCTCCCATCCCTGTTCCCCAGTCTCTGAGCCCCCATCGCTGCTCCCCGAGCCCCCGTAATGCCCTGGTCCACTTGGCCGGTTGAGGGGAAGGTAATTTTGAATTACTCTGGGCAGTGCGCTGGAGAAAAGACTCAATATTCAGGAGGTTCAGAACCAAATAATTTTTCCATAGGAACTTGGGGTCACCCGTGTGGAATAAGGCACTTGGCAAAAGGAAAATCTGTAAACTTCACAGCATTCAAACCTGCCTGTGCAAACTTTAACTCCGCATACCCTGAGAGAACAAAGCCCTTAGCCGAGCACTGAGCATGGAAAGTAGAGAGAACAAGAGAAAAATAGACGAGAAAAAGAGATAGACAGTCACCACCCGTGGACCCAACGTCGCCTCATCAGCTCCCATCCCAGGGCAGTGGGATGTGCTGCGAGGTCCTTTTATCCCTTTCCTTTGCCGAGGGCCCCTCCCAATGTGAGCTCACACTTGTACCTGCGCTTTAGGCAGAGCCAGGAACTTTGGCATCCATCTCTGCGCTTGCAGCGAGGCCGTGTGGTCGGCTA
>NW_008649698.1:615-2063 GCF_000695815.1 Acanthisitta chloris
CAGTTACCTGCTAAGGCTCAAGGGGCTGAGGGGGAGCAGCCACTGCCCCCAGCTACGCAGAGCTCGACCTGTTTCCCCACTGTTTTTCCAGCTGGTTGTTTTGAGCCAGACAACTTTTCCTCCAGTCCCTGACCACCCCAAGTTCCAATTCTGTACCTCGGGCCCCAATCTCCCATCCCTGTTCCCTGAGTCCCAGATCTTGAGCTTGCATGCCTGTTCCCTGAGCCCCAAGCTCCCATGTCTGTTCCCTGAGCTCCCATCGCTGTTCCCCCAGCCTTGATCTCCCATTCCCGTTGCCTGAGCCCCAAGCTCCCTTCCCTGTTCCCTAGCACTAGCTCCCATTCCCCATCACGGTTGCCGCAGTACCCAGTTGAAGGTTTCTTTCTCCCTGACGAGCCACCTCATCATAGTGATACAAAGAAAACAATGTAAAATAGCAAAGCATTTTATAGCCAAGTATTATATCAGGATCTTATTAGAATAGCTTAAACCAGCATGTCTACAAGCCTAGGTCAACTGTGGCAATGAGGCACGGGCTCCTTTCTTTTCTGTTCAAAAGACCTTTATTTTCTCTACCAGCTAGCTTTTAACAGCTCCCTAGTACTTTAATATCACGCATACTCCCGCATACTTGTCCATCCATAATTCCTTCTTCTTATCCCTCATTTGCATAATATCCACAGCCTTCAGAAACATTTTTGTGAAGCAACAAGATACACCATAACAGGGTGAATTATGAAGTACTACATCTGAAACCGTGGATTGCCTATGGTCACTGCAACTGAGTATACAGCTCCCTAGTACTTTAATATCACGCATACTCCCGCATACTTGTCCATCCATAATTCCTTCTTCTTATCCCTCATTTGCATAATATCCACAGCCTTCAGAAACATTTTTGTGAAGCAACAAGATACACCATAACAGGGTGAATTATGAAGTACTACATCTGAAACCGTGGATTGCCTATGGTCACTGCAACTGAGTATTTACATGTCAAACAAGAAGCAGGATCTGCTGCAACCTCCTGAAGTCCAGACTCGTGGGACAGTGCAGGGCCAGGAGGGATTCTGGGCCTGACATTGCAGGTGGGAGCGGTAGTCTCCTCCAGAAGCTCCTCCACTGACTGTAAGAGAGAAGCAAGAGGCTGGTGAGCTTGCAGCACATGCCCAGAGCCCCAAGGCGTGGGGCTCCTGTCCTCCCCAGACAGCCCCACGCACGCTCTGTCCCTCACTTGCCTTCTCCTCCCGTTGTCCAGTCGCACTGGTGCACGGTCTGAGCACCGTGCTCTGTTTGGTTGGGCTTGACCCCACGGGTCACTGTGACATCAGCACCAAGAGTGCACTCAAAGCATGGGCGGCATTTGCCAGCCATTGTGAGTCAGCCCCTTGGTACCCGAGGTTCTGAGGTGGGAACCAGGAAAGCAGAGCGGCTGCTCCTGCAGCAAG
>NW_008649699.1:0-2375 GCF_000695815.1 Acanthisitta chloris
GAGGGAAGGAGCCTCCGAGTCTTTCCACCGCCTCCCTGGGAGGGAGGGAACCTCCTGAATTCTGCCTGTGGGAGCTGAGGTCACTGCTGGGTGTCCCTGGTCCGAGAGATGCTGTCACTTCCCACGGGAGATTCCCAGGCTGATGAGCTCAGCCTCCCAGTAGTCACCAGACAATGGGACGAACTGGGCTCGGGGAGCACTGGGGGGAGAGTTTTCCAGCTGCCAGTGTTTAGAAATAACATTCCCAGCTGTGCTAACGGAGCTGCTGCACTTTCCACCGTGGAACTCTGTTGTTCCTGTGGCAGAATCCAGATCTGGGGCTGGCAGGGAGTGCTCCAGAGGTTTCTGGGACCACTGGAACAGCAACCTGGGAGCCCCCAAAGGGGGACACGGGACTCAAGCCGTGCAGACCCCGTAGGCTCCAGGGGATCTGTGGGGAGATGTGCCGTGGAATTTGCTTCCCAGTGTGAGTGGGAAGGGGACAGTGTCCAAGGGCCCAGCTGGGACAGGGGCTCAGCCTCCCAGGGATGTGATGTCTCTGTCAGGGAGGGGATCCCAGACCAGGGGTGTTCTGGTCCTGTGGGGCCTGGGAAGGTCCCAGCTGGGGGGTTGGGCTCTGGGAAGCACTGGTCTCACACCTCGGGAGTCAAATCCGTGTCCTCCAGCCCCTTCCCAGGGCTCACTGGTGTTTCCCTCCTCCCAAAGGCAGTGGGGATTCCTCCCTGGAGAAGGAGTTCAGCTCGTCCATCGTGGGACCCACAGTGAGCACTCCCAACAGCCAACACTCCTCGCCCAGCCGCTCCCTCAGCGGTAAGTATCCCTCCCAGTGCTCCCAGTTCCTCCCAGTGCTCCCAGTTCCTCCCGGTGCTCCCAGTCCTGCGGCAGGGCAGGGGCTTTGCTTCCCGCTGAGGCAGATTCCTCCCGACTCTGACTCTTTGTTTTCCAAGAGGATAAGCCCAGCCCTGGGCTCCGTGTGGAGCAGCTGCCTGGTCACTGATCCCGGGCACCGGTCCCAGGCACTGATCCTGGGCAGTGGCTGCTGCTGAGCCAGAGCTTTTCCACATCACTTGTGGAAAAACCCACGCTGAGGGGCTGAAAAGCTCAGAGTCTTTCCCTGAGGTTGTGAATTCCACCTTCATGTCCGAGCAGGAGCACGTTCCAGGCTGTCAAGGGTCACAGCTCTGGGGGTTTCTTTGGGATAGGTTGTGTTTTGTGTCCGTGGGGAACGAGGAGCTGTGCTCCTCTCACGTGGGAGCCGGAGGGGGTTGGAGCTCACGGAGCAGAACGTGGGAATGAGGCTGTAGGGAAGTTACTGGTGTTGCTGCAGTGGGTTCAGGGAAGCTCTAGGATCCTTTGGATTCCAGGAGTGCCACAGGCTCCTGTGCCATGCTCAGGCTCTGGCCGTGCTGCTGTGTCTGTCCGAGCACTGTCCGAGCTGACAGCCAGGAATGGGATTGGTGTGGGGAATCTCTCCAGCCGGGAATGGAATCGGTGTGGGGAATCTCTCCACCCCATCCCTGTCCACTGGGGAATTCTCTGCTGCTCTCTGTGTAAGGGCCTCTCCCAGCTGAGCACATCCCATTCCTGAGCTGGGACACTGTCCTGCCTCTCCCACTGCTCCCTCTGCTGTGCTCCCTGTGCTCCCCATCCCACCCAGCCCCGAGACGCCCAGCCCTGCTCTGATCCTTCCTCTCTCCCACTTCCAGCTGCCCTGGCACGTGGTTTTCCCTAGCACAGGAACTCCCCAGCGTTCGCCCACGTGTGCTCCTGGCAGTGAGGTCACGGAGCTGCTGCTCCCTGAGCTGGGCCCGAGTGAGCCTGAGCCCTCGGATTGAGGATGCTCTGAGTGAGCTCTGTGGCTGTTTTCGCCCTCATTGCTCACGTTCAGCTCTGCCCGTGCCCTGAGCACTGGGAGCTCCTTGCCGTCAGTGGCCAGGTGGCCGTTTCCCTCCCGCAGAAGCCAAAGGAATTGTCCGTGGCCAGGTGGCTGTTTCCCTCCCGCAGAAGCCAAAGGAATTCTGAGCACAGGGACAGTCCCTATCCCTCCCCCTTTAACAGCAGGACACAGTGATGGCATTGCCTCTGATCCGACTTGACTTCACAGCTGGTTCACCCAGCGAGCGCCGTGCCCCGGAGGAGCAGGAATATTATATAACCTGTTCTGCCAGCAGAGACTTCTCCCCAGCACACCCAGACTCTGTGTCGGGGCTGAAAGAGAATTGCAGAACAATACTTGGCCTCTCTTCTGTGCCCAGGAAAAAAATTAGTCCCTAGGGGAATGGGAGAGAGAGAGAAAGAGAGAGAGAGACAGGGAGAGAGAGAGAGAGAGGGAGAGAGAGAGGGAGATAGACAGAGTGAGAGAGAGGGAGGGAGAG
>NW_008649699.1:2629-2842 GCF_000695815.1 Acanthisitta chloris
TGGCTCCGCTGGTCCCGTGGCCTCCTTGCCTGGTAAGCCACCCACAGCCTTCCCACCCTCCAGCAAGGGTCATCCCTGGCTCAGCCCATGCCAGAGTTTATCCAGACCCTCCTCAGCTTGACCCTCTGGATGCTCCTGAGGTTTCCTGACTCCTTGTCCTTCCTGTGGGCATCCCTGGGTGAGTGTTCGTGCTGCCACAAGAGCTGAGCCCCC
>NW_008649699.1:2960-3239 GCF_000695815.1 Acanthisitta chloris
TCTGCTCTTAGGGGTTGGGAAGAGCCTCCTGCTTCTGATGGAAGAGATGAGAATCTGATCCTTGGAGGGATTCTGGAAATACTTCTCCGAGGCCCTTGGGCTCAGTGCTTGTGGGTGACCTGGATTCCACTTCACTCCATCATCCTCTTCCAGCCTGCCAGGACCAGTCACAGGAGCTTCCCCAGGGATTCCCTCTCACCCCCAGCTGCTGGGGATGCCTTAAAACGGGAGGAAACTTCCCAGTCCGATGGCTTACAGCCTGGATCTCCACACCGGTGC
>NW_008649699.1:3342-5095 GCF_000695815.1 Acanthisitta chloris
CCCTCCCTCCCTGCTGCTCCAGGTCCCCGCGGAGGGAGCGAGCGGAGTGGTCGCCGTCGTCTCGGGAGTGTTTGATTTGTGGCATTCCACAGATCATTAGAGCAGTCGGGAATGTAGGTCAGGGCTGGCGCATCCCCTGGCTCCATCCCCTGGCTCCGGTGCTGCTGCAGGAGGGAAAGGTGGTGGCAGGGGGGAGCTGGGGCTGGGACACCAGTGCTCCCAGCAGACACCACCTCTCGGCCGCAGAACCTTCCCCGGACCCTTCCCACAGCCTTTCCAGGGGTTTTCCATGCCCAACCACCACCGTGGGGTGTCTGAGTGTCCCTCCCCGATCTCTCCACGGGGTGAGGGAAGGGCAAGAGGCTGAGCTGCCCACGGGGCAGGGTGGGAGTTCCCAGGCAGTTCCTTTTCCCTGCTTTGGGTCACTGGTGGAGGTGGAAGCTGTGGTGAAGCTGCTCTGGTGAGTTCAGGTTTCCTGACTGCCCAAGGGTCTCATGTTCGGCTCTTCGTGCTGGGAATTCTGACCCTTTCTGCCCAAGGGTCTCGTGTTCAGCTCTTCGTGCTGGGAATTCTGACCCTTGAGCGATTCCGAGTTCAGGACGTGGTGTCTTTGCTTCCCCTTGAATCCAGGGATCCCAGGGAAGTCAATCCAGGAATCTGTTCTTGAGTAGCCAACAAAAGATGCAAATGAATCACTGAACACATCAGTGTCTTTAAGGAGCAATTCTGAACACTTCCAGTGTTCTATCCTAACTCTTTGAGAAGCAATCCCAAACACTTCCAGTGTTCTATCCTAACTTTTTGAGAAGCAATTCCCAAACACTTCCAGTGTTCTGTCCTAACTCTTTGAGGATCAATCCCAAAGACTTCCAGTGTTCTATCCTAACTCTTGAGGATTAATCCCAAACACTTCCAGTGCTCTATCCTAACTCTTTGGGGAGCAATCCCAAACACTTCTCAGTGTTCTGTTTTACTTCTTTGAGCAGCAATTCCTGAACACTTCCAGTGTTCTATCCTAACTCTTTGAGGATTAATCCCAAACACTTCCAGTGTTCTATCCTATCTCTTGAGGAGCAATCCCAAACACTTCCCAGTGTTCTATTTTACTTCTTTGAGCAGCAATTCCTGAACACTTCCAGTGTTCTATCCTAACTCTTTGAGGATCAATCCCAAACACTTCCCAGTGTCCTGTCCTACTTTGCAGAGTAGTTCCTGGGCTGTGCTCCCCTCCCCTCTGGGAGCTCTCCCTGCCCTGACCACTGGTCCCTTGTGCCTCCCACAGCCAACTCCATCAAGGTGGAGATGTACAGCGACGAGGAGTCCAGCCGGCTGATGGCCGCGGACGAGCGGCTGCTGGACAAGGAGGACAGTGTGATCGTGGAGGACTCTCTGTCCGAGCCCCTGGGCTACTGCGACGGGACGGGCGCGGAGCCGCACTCGCCCGGGGGCATCCGCCTGCCCAACGGGAAGCTCAAGTGCGACGTGTGCGGCATGGTGTGCATCGGCCCCAACGTGCTCATGGTGCACAAGAGGAGTCACACAGGTGAGTGGGGCAGGGAGCTCACCTGGGGAAGGGGTGGCAGGTCCAACTGTTCACCCCAGGGTGGGATTAGGGAGTTATGGAATCATGGAAGGGGTTGGGGTGAGAGGGACCCTAAAGGTCATCTTGGTCCACTCCTGCCCTGGGCAGGGACACCTCCCACCGGCCCAGATGGCTCCAAGGCCCATCCAGCCCGGCCTGGAACAGTCCCAG
>NW_008649699.1:5116-5461 GCF_000695815.1 Acanthisitta chloris
AAACCCCTTCCAGTGCTGCAGCCTCTCCCAGGGAGGAATTCCTTCCCATCGAACCCTCTCTCTTTCGCTGGGGAGTTGGCCAGAAGGTGCTGGTGAGGGAAGATCCAGGGAAGTGCCCGTGTCTGGGCTCTCCTCACTGCTGTCCCCACTCCAGCAGCAGATCCATCCCTTCCCAGACTGGGCCCACATCCACTGGGGGCTGACCCAGAGCTTTGCCCCACGTTCAGCACTGCCGAACCTGCGCGCACTTCCACCCTCTGCGGCTGTTTCTCGGCGGGATTTTCATGCCCTGCTCGGGTTTTGCAGGAGAAAGACCATTCCACTGCAACCAGTGCGGAGCCTCCT
>NW_008649700.1:0-365 GCF_000695815.1 Acanthisitta chloris
CAAAATAAAGAGAAAAAAAAAAAACCCCCCCCTAAGTAGATCACTCGTCTCCTCCAGGGTTTAGTGACCTCTGACGTGCTTGCGGATCTGCAGAGCATCCGATATGCCATTAACTCTGGAAGTCCTGGAAAATGTGCTCCAGAATTTATTAGTAAAGTCAAATTCCTCCTCAATGTTACTCACTTAAAACATCTGAAAAAGGAGCACTGTGAGGGGGGTTTGTTTCGAAAAAGATCTGAGTCCTGTAAAAAACTACTGTTAGTGCCCTGGTTGCAAACATGACCACACCACAAGGCTCCAGGCAAGGGGCTCACACGGCTGAGCTGTCCCAGCCTGACTCAGCTCTGGATGCCAAACACCACGGT
>NW_008649701.1:0-852 GCF_000695815.1 Acanthisitta chloris
CCTGAGGGATTTGGGGACCCCCCTGAGAGATTTTGGGACCCCCTGAGAGATTTTGGGACCCCTGACTCCCCCTTTTCCAGATGGACTGTGGAGCCCATCACCACGAAGAACCCCAAGGAGTGCTCTGCCCTTTTTGAGGCGATCTGCTCCTCTGGGGCACTGACCTTCCCCAGTGGGACCCCCCTGAGCTCCGTGGGGATTTGGGGACCCCCTGACTCCTCCTGTTCCAGGGAGCTGTGGAATCCATCGCCATGAAGAACCCCAAGGAGCGCACGGCCCTGTTTGAGGAGATCAGCCGCTCGGGGGAGTTGGCGCCGGAGTACGACAAGCGCAAGAAGGAGATGGTGAAGGCTGAGGAGGACACTCAGTTCAACTACCACCGCAAGAAGAACATCGCGGCCGAGCGCAAGGAGGCCAAGCAGGAGAAGGAGGAGGTCTGGAGGAGCCCTCAGGGGGTCTCTGGGAGTTGGGAATGGTCAAGGAATCTTGGGTAGAAAGGGTTGGATGTGAAATTGTTAGGACATTGGTGTTGGGTGGTAGAGGTCAATGTATGAGGGAAAGATGAGGCTGAGAAATGGAGCAATCAAAAGTAGAGTTGACCCAAAATGATCCTGGTGGAGGTTGGGGCTGGGAAGGGGAAGGAGGCAAAGGAGTGAGGGAGATGTTTGTGTGGAGCTTTGGGTGTTTCCAAGGGGGTGGGGGAAAACCAGGAGCTGGTTGGGATTCGGGAAAGCAGGTGAAGAAGCTCCTTGGGCTCCAGGAGTTCCTCAGAGGGGCTCATTTGGCTTCAGGAGATCCCAGGAGCAAAAGGAGGAGCTCCTTGGGCTCCAGGAGTTCTTGGAGCAGATGGAG
>NW_008649701.1:943-3033 GCF_000695815.1 Acanthisitta chloris
CAGGAGTTCTTGGAGCAGGTGGAGGAGCTAATTGGGCTGCAGGAGTTCCTTGAAGGAGCTCATTTGGCTTCAGGAGATCCCTGGAGCAGATGGAGGAGCTCCTTGGGCTCCAGGAGTTTTTGGAGCAGGTGGAGGAGCTCCTTGGGCTGCAGGAGTTCCTGAGAGCAGGTGGAGGAGCTCCTTGTGCTCCAGGAGTTCGTTGGAGCAGATGGAGTAGCTCCTTGGGCTGCAGGAGTTCCTGAGAGCAGGTGGAGGAGCTCCTTGGGCTCCAGGAGTTCTTGGAGCAGATGGAGAAGCTCCTTGGGCTCCAGAAGTTCCTTGAAGGAGCTCATTGGGCTTCAGGAGATCCCTGGAGCAAAAGGAGGAGCTCCTTGGGCTCCAGGAGTTCTTGGAGCAGATGGAGGAGGTGGAGGAGCTCCTTGGGCTCCAGGAGTTCCTGCGAGCAGGTGGAGGAGCTCCTTGGGCTCCAGGAGTTCCTGCGAGCAGGTGGAGGAGCTCCTTGGGCTCCAGGAGTTCCTGCGAGCAGGTGGAGGAGCTCCTTGGGCTCCAGGAGTTCCTGCGAGCAGGTGGAGGAGCTCCTTGGGCTCCAGGAGTTCCTGCGAGCAGGTGGAGGAGCTCCTTGGGCTCCAGGAGTTCCTGCGAGCAGGTGGAGGAGCTCCTTGGGCTCCAGGAGTTCCTGCGAGCAGGTGGAGGAGCTCCTTGGGCTCCAGGAGTTCCTGCGAGCAGGTGGAGGAGCTCCTTGGGCTCCAGGAGTTCCTGCGAGCAGGTGGAGGAGCTCCTTGGGCTCCAGGAGTTCCTGCGAGCAGGTGGAGGAGCTCCTTGGGCTCCAGGAGTTCCTGCGAGCAGGTGGAGGAGCTCCTTGGGCTCCAGGAGTTCCTGCGAGCAGGTGGAGGAGCTCCTTGGGCTCCAGGAGTTCCTGCGAGCAGGTGGAGGAGCTCCTTGGGCTCCAGGAGTTCCTGCGAGCAGGTGGAGGAGCTCCTTGGGCTGCAGGAGTTCCTTGAAGAAGGAGCTCCTTGGGCTCAAGGAGGAGCCCATCCCAGGTGCCATTGGTGTCGTGGTGGCCCATTGGGGACCTCCTGACCCCCCTGTCCCCCCTGTCCCCTCAGGCTGATCGGTACCAGCGGCTGAAGGACGAGGTGGTGCGTGCTCAGGTGCAGCTGCAGCTCTTCAAGCTCTTCCACAACGAGGCTGAGATCGAGAAGCTCAACAAGGAGTTGGGGCTGAAGAACCGCGAGATCGACAAGGACAAGAAGAGGATGGACAGGGTGGAGGATGAGCTCAAGGACCGCAAGAAGGAGCTGGGCAAGATGATGAGGGAGCAGCAGCAGATCGAGAAGGAGATCAAGTGAGGCCTGAGGGGAGGAGGAGGAGGATCCTGGTTGGGCATGGGATCAGGGAATCCTGGAATGGGTTGGGTTGGAGGGAGCTTGGCAAAGGGTCATCTTGTTCCATCCCCCCCATCACGGACAGGGCTACTCTGCACAGATCAAGAGGTTCCAAATTTCATCCAAACCCAACTAGACTTGAGATCGGTCCAATCCCAACTCTCTGTTTCCATAGCAGAGGAACTCCCAAAATCCAGGAGTGGGTTGTGTTGGAAAGAACCTTGGAATGACCATCATGTTCCAACCACTTTCCATGGAACAGGGGGCTCCAAGCTTTGCACGACCCCAACTGGACTCTCCCAACCTGTCTCCATAGCAGAAAATCTCTGGAATCATGGAATTGCTTGGGTTGGAATGGGTTAAAAGTAGTGCTAAAGGTCATCCAGTCCCACCTCTCACCATGGGCAGGGAACCTTCCCCCAACCAGATGACTCCAACTCAACTGTCAATCCCAGTTTTCCCAGCCTGTGTCCATAGTGGTGGAGCTCTGGAATCCTGGAATGGTTTGGGTTGGAAAGATCCTTAAAAGGATCATCTTGTTCCAGCCCCAACCATAAGCCCAAAGCAGCTTTGGAGTTCTTTGGGATTTCTGCTCCCAGACCAGTTCCCACAGTCTCCAGCACCACTGGATCTCCTTTTCCAGCCAGATGTGCTCCAGAATCATTCCCAAACCTCTCAGCTCCAAGTTTGGATCCATGAAGTCTG
>NW_008649702.1:0-1837 GCF_000695815.1 Acanthisitta chloris
AGGAGGAGGAGGAGGAAAAGGAGAAGGCTGAAGAGAAGAACAAAGAGCTCAAGAAGAACAAGGAGCTCAAGGAGAAGGAAGTCAAGGAGAAGAACAAGGAGGAGGACAAAAGTCAAGGAGTTCAAGGAGGACACGGAGAACAAAAGTCATGGAGAAGGACAAGGAGGAGGAGGAGATGAAGAAGGAGGAGGACAAGGAGGACAAAGTAGTCAAGGAGAAGGTCAAGGAGGAAGAGAAGGAAAAGGGGCTCAAGGAGAAGGAAAAAGAGGACAAGGAGAACAAGGAGGACAAGGAGAAGGACAAGGAGCTCTAGGAGAAGGAAAAGGAGGAAGAGAAGGAAGAGAAGAAGGACAAGGAGGAGGAAGTTCCTCAAGAAGAAGGAGAAGGAGGAGGACAAGAAGCTCAAGGAGAAGAACAAGGAGGAGGACAAGGAACTCAAGGAGGACAAGGAGAAGAAAGTCACGGAGAAGGAAGTGAAGGAGCTCAAGGGGAAGAATCAGGAGGAGAACAAGGAGAAGAACAAGGAGGACAAGAAGCTCAAGGAGAAGGAAGTCAAGAAGAAGAACAAGGAGAAGAACAAGGAGAAAAATAAGGAGAAGATCAAGGAGAAAAATAAGGAGCTCAAGGAGAAGAATAAGGAGCTCAAGGAGAAGAATAGAGAGGAGGACAGAAGGAGAAGGCCAAGGAGGAAGAGAAGGAAGAGAAGAAGGACAAGTAGGAGGAAGTCAAGGAGGAGGACAAGGAGGAGGACAAGAAGCTCAAGGAGAAGAACAAGAAGAACAACAAGGAGGACAAGGAGAAGGACAAAGAGAAGAAGAAGGAGCTCAAGGAAGACAAGGAGAACAAAGAGAAGAACAGGAAGGACAAGAAGAAGGACAAAGAGGCCAAGGAGAAGAACAAGGCCCTCAAGAAGACGAAGGAGGAGGAGAAGAAGAAGAAAGTCAAGAAGAAAAACAAGGCGAAGAACAAGCAGAAAAATAAGGAGAAGATCAAGGAGAAAAATAAGGAGCTCAAGGAGAAGAATAAGGAGCTCAAGGAGAAGAATAGAGAGGAGGACAAGGACAAGAAACTCAAGGAGAAGAACAAGGAGGAAGAGAAGGAAGAGAAGAAGGACAAGGGAGAGGACAAGAAGCTCAAGGAGAAGGAAGTCAAGAAGAAGAACAAGGAGAAGAACAAGAAGCTCAAGGAAAAGGAGAAGGACAAGGAGAAGAACACTCAAGGAGGACAAGGAGCTCAAGAAGAAGAAGAAGAAGGAGGACAAGGAGAAGAAAGTCAAGGAGAAGGAAGTCAAGGAGCTCAAGGGGAAGAATCAGGAGGAGCACAAGGAGAAGAACAAGGAGAAGGACAAGGAGCTCATGGAGAAGGACAAGGAGAAGAACAAGGAGCTCAAGGGGAAGGACAAGAAGAAGAACAAGGACAAGAACAAGGAGAAGGACAAGGAGCTCATGGAGAAGGACAAGGAGAAGAACAAGGAGCTCAAGGGGAAGGACAAGAAGAAGAACAAGGACAAGAACAAGGAGAAGGACAAGGAGCTCATGGAGAAGGACAAGGAGAAGAACAAGGAGCTCAAGGGGAAGGACAAGAAGAAGAACAAGGACAAGAACAAGGAGAAGGACAAGGAGCTCATGGAGAAGGACAAGGAGAAGAACAAGGAGGACAAGAAGCTCAAGGAGAAGGAAGTCAAGAAGAAGAACAAGGAGAAGAACAAGAAGCTCAAGGAAAAGGAGAAGGACAAGGAGAAGAACAAGGAGGACAAGAAGCTCAAGGAGAACGAGGAGGAGGAGAACAAGGAGGACAAAGAAGAAGACAACACCCCAACCCAACCCAACTCAACCCA
>NW_008649703.1:0-1017 GCF_000695815.1 Acanthisitta chloris
GCATGATTTTAATGGTGAAAAGCAATTTGCTCATTAGAATTTACAGCTGGTAAGTTCATTACCAAATATTTTTCAAGGCTTTAAAAATAAGTCTTTCTTGAGAGTTGATTATTGAGCTAGCAAAATAATTTTATCAGAAATTTTTCTGTCCAGTAGTGTATTCTGAAAGTCCATTATATCCTTAATAAATAAGCATACAATATGATAGATAAGATGTGTAGCCAGAGGAACATTTTCCTGCAGACTTTGTTTTGCCTGTGTCCTCAATCTTCATAAACACAACACTATGTGTTTTCTTATGTATTCAAAGACACTTAATTGCAGTTTCCCACTCATAATAGCGATGACAAAGTGTTTATCTGAAAACATTAAAAATTATTGGAGCAGCAGCTGACATTCAGAAATAGACATTTGAAAAGATATTCTCCAAGTTTTTGAAGTAAACAGTCATATGGCCTTTACATATTTAAGTGTTCAAAGCATAGTCAGAAATCATCAACATAATTTGCTAAGAGCAGGTATTCCCTCCAAAGACTTAATTTTGCAATAATTAAAACTGTCACATTGATAAAAAAAAAACCAGAATATTCTACCCCAATGCCACCAAAACAAACTTCCCAAAAAAACCAACAGCAAAAAAAGATATTTTATATCTATACCTAGATTTTTTTATCTTTAGATATTTATATCTATATCCTATGCCTTACAATGAAGTAAAGATTTATTGACATCCATAGAACAACAATTTTTCAAAATTAAGACAATTTCAATATTTTTTATAAATATGTCGATATGTATAACTTATCTTGGATTTGGGGATGAGCAAAACACAAACACTATCACACAGAAGTGAAAGCATGAGTTGACCTGAGAAAATCAAGAAAAAGCAGGAAAGTGTCTGAGGAAAAATGCACTACATCACAAGCACAAGAAAGTAGATAATACTAACAGAATAAAAGCTGCAGAAAACCAGACCAACAACATTACAGCAAACCAGACCAACAACATTCTTCATAT
>NW_008649704.1:0-4329 GCF_000695815.1 Acanthisitta chloris
TACACTCTATATATAAAGAAAATATATGTACTAGTCTTTTTATATACAAAGAAAATATAAAGTAATGTTTCATGCGAGTACACACCAATATGGAATCACACCCTGATTTTCCTGCATATGTATAATTAGAGCATTAACAGTAACAGGTATTTCTGTATTGGCTCTCTTTCTATAAAGTCCTCAGATTTGGGGTTTGCTTTATTCCAGTTTGAAGCAAAACCTTTCCCTGAGACATCAGTGGTAAGAACAGCAGAGCTGTAGCATCTTGTGCTTTATGACACATGCAAAGACTTCACTTTTCAGGAGGGGCCTGCAGTGATGTGAGCAGTGGGGCCATAAATAACCCTCAGGATCACAGAGTCCCAGGATAGGTCAGGCTTGGAAGGGCCCACAGTGGGGCACTGGTCCCACCTCCCTGCTCAAGCAGGGCCAGCCCAGAGCACATGACTCAGGATTGCATCCAGACAGCTCTGGAATATCTCCAGTGAGGGAGACTCCACACTCTCTGGGTTGTGGATTCCCCTCTCATTCCTAACTGCCTTGGAGCACTGCCCAATTCCCCTTTCACCAGCCAGTGGGGGTTTTCTGACCCACTCACATCTTGAAATCACTCCAAACCTGAGATCCCTGTCCATTCCACTAAGAACATTCCTACCTGTGCTGTCTCCTGACTTGGGACTGAGCAGCTGCTTCTGGGAACCAGCCTTAGGCAGCCCTTCAAAGCTTTTCAGAGGCCAAGAGTTGAAGAGGCTCATGGGATTGTCCTGTGCCCTCTTTGGGGAGGCAGCTGGAGAGGAGAGGTGCTTTGGGCTGTTCCTGGGGGATGACAGTGGGTAGGATGGCAGGATGAAGGTGCCCTGGCTGGCACTGGGGCCTTGGAAGGACATGGTGTGATCTCCTTGAGGGCAAGAACTTCTCTGGGTCTTGCTGGAGAAATTGAGGCTGGAACAAACTGAAGAAAGAAAAAGATAATTTTGTGGTATTTAGGTCTCATAACAATAATTTACAATGCAATAATACACCATAATAATAATCTAAACCACAACAATATACCATTATAATAATTTACAATGCAATACTAGACCATCAGGACAGTCAAAGCCTGAAGATTTTGCCCAACCAAGAAGACAAATCAGCTAACTTCATTCTGTAAATTGCATTTCCTCTACAAATGTGAGTTTAGGCCTTAAGCTGTTTTCTCAGGCATGTTTTGGAGAACTATGTTTAAAGAAAGAATGATGGAAGTAGGTGGAACACAGTTCTGATTCTGTTAGAGCATCACCTTTTATATAGCACCTGGATACAGTCAGGTGTCAAAGGTAGGGCTGGAAATCAACACCCACAGATGAAAATACACAGAAGGAGGCACAAATAAATCTCAAGAGGGACTGAAGAGCCCTTCAGTAACAGTTTGTATCTCTTCAGGCAAAGAAATAAAGAGACAACTCCCAAGTGGCATGCACTGCCTCAGGACACAGTTGGAATCAACATACCTTTGTCCTGCTGACAGCTATTTAACCCCAAGAGCTGTAACTCAGAGTCCACACTGCCACTCTTGCCCCGTGCCTGCAGGTACCCAAGTGTTCCACATTTCCCTGCAATCTGGGGCTGGTGAGAGCCCAGAGCACCTTCCAGAAGAAAACACAAAGAACCAGGTCAATATTTATCATGTGGTATTCAATATACAACAATATTTGGTGAGGAATTAAGAATGTGTCTAGCTTGGAGTGTAAAATTCAAGTGCACTGCAAGTATTTAATTCAGAAGTCTCCAAGCAACCTCATAATAGAGCTCAGAGGCACAAACTGGGAACAGGACTTGGCTGTCCCTCCAGGGCACTGCACCAGCTAGGAATTGTAGGGGTCCAAGGAGAGTCTCAGAACAATCCCCTCTTTGAGCATGTGACAATGAAGGGAAGAAAACACCTTAAAGCCCCAAAATACAGAGTGAGCAAACTTGGCAAACCACACACTGCTCAGACAGAGCTGAGAATGTAACCACAGGGAGAGAATCAATCAGGTCTGGTCTTGCCCAGCCTTTCACAAGCCCTTTGGCTACTCAAACCATAAGTTTGCAAGTAGCAGCTCAAGCACCTCTCTGTGTTCACACTCACCACCACAGATGGAGGAATGCTCCGAGTTCACATCTACACTGGTCTGGAACAAAGTCCTGGAAGCTCTTTTCCTGCTAAAAAATAGTTCCTCACTGTCTGGGACACCCTGGGAGGGCTGGGGCTTTAGGGAGGAGAGGAAATCCTGAGATGGAGAGAGCTGAGGGGAGAGGAAAACAAACTGTGAGTGAAGTGAAACCAATTGCACAATTACAAACAGCAGCTGAATGCTAAATGCAAAACATTTCCATGGAAGTTTTCTTCTCTCAGCTACACAATATTGGAGTATTTTAAGCATTAGGAAGCATTTTAGTTGCTTTCCAGGTCTTATTATAATACAGGTTAACACTATTCACACTGAAGGGGAAAAATCAACAAAATAAACTGGTAGAGAATTGAACTATTTCAAAAATTCCCTTATAAAAATGAAACTTGGACATTTTGAATGATGTACATTAGCTGTGCAAGTGTTTAGAGACAACATAATCCCAGGGGAGAGCAGCTACTTGAGGTGTGCAAACCACACACTTCAGAGTCAGTCTAAAAGCTGTGCCTGGTGACGTCAGCAGCTTGTGCTGAAGACTGGACATGGGCAAGAGGAAAATCTCAGCAATACAAACATTTAGCAAAGGAAAGCTCATGCTTTAAGTGCAGGTTTCTAATCCAATTAGCAAAATCAGTGATTTAAATCATTTCTAGGCTGCATTTACCCTGCTCTCCTGTTCCATGGACAAGGCTCCACCCAGAGAAGTCTGGGAGAGATGGAAATACTTATTCAGCCCCACACTCAGCCTAAACCCTGCTTTGCCCAGTGTGAATGGGGGTCTGTAGTCCAACACAGCCACACTACACTCACTCAGTAACATATACACATTTTCATTTCACTGAAGATCTCAGTTCATCACGAGGGTGATTCTCAGCCTGGGAGCCTCACAGAAACTCTTGGAACATGCAACTGCATCAGCCCATAATTCCATTAGCTCCTCAATCACAGCCTGGCACACACATCCCAAGCTGTGTTGGACAGGGAGAGACCCTCAGGGCTGCCAAAGCTTCCCTGCTCCAGGAAAAACCTCCTGGGGATGTAACAGGTTGTCCTCAAAGTTACATATCTGGGGCAAATCAACAGCAGTCAAGTGCTCTGTTTTAATGTCTTGGTGGGGTTTAATTAATACTCTTATGGGGGTCAATTAATACTCGAATGCGGATTAACAAAAGCATCACAAAATACAGCACAGAGATTAAAACTTGGGATGAGATCCATGACTATGAGTACACACTAACTGTTTTTAAATCATTTTGATGCTTACTTTGTCACACAGTAGCTGAAAAATAGAATTGTTTGTGGTTATGGAATATAGACAAAAAATTTTGAGAGTTTCAGCAAAAACCTCCAGGTCCCTTCCAAGTTAAGAGACATAAGACGCACACCCAAGCCAAAAGAAATTCCATTTCCATGTTCTGTCATCAAGCATAAAAATTAACTTCACAATTCACACTTGTCATTCTGTATTCTTAATTTCTAATTTCCTCTGACTGTGCCCCTTAAAAATGGAAGATGTAACTCACAGGAGGGACCTGTTGGCAGTAAATAAGTGAAGCAGCAGCTTCCCTGATTTTCCATTCAGTCCTTTAAAAAGCCAGGCAGTGCCCAGAGGGAGCTGAGCTCCAAATCCACAGCTGTATGCACACTGGCTCTGGGAAGAAACAGCTACCCTGGTCCTGGGAGGGGTTTTGTGGTTAGAAAAATGGCAAGAATTTAGTCTTCACTTACAAGAACACACTGGAATTTGTGTAAGCATTTCCTGGGTTCCCATGGGATTAACATCCAAGGCTGCTCTGAAGCACCTTCCAAACCCACCAAAAACTTCCAAACTTGCCATCCAACCTCCCTTCCTGCCAGGCAGGGCTAAAGCTTCCTAATCCCTGCAGGGATTAGACTCTCACTGAAGGTATTTTAGGCCAAGTGCTTAAGGCAGGGGACAGTGGGAAACACTTCAAGAGCCTCGAACAAACCAGTCTGAATCCCCACTCTGAGGGGAGATGGCAGAGCGAATCCAGCAGACAGGGAATGGCTTGGTACAATAAAAGCAGGAAATATGAGGCTTTGCAGAGAGCAGGAAAGGAGCTGTGATTGCTGCTGGGCAGTAAAGCCTCAGCAGCATGAGGAGCTGCTCAGTGCTGTGCCAGCTCTGGGACAGCAGCTCTGGTTCACACAC
>NW_008649704.1:4364-8109 GCF_000695815.1 Acanthisitta chloris
GGAATGCCCTGTGTCGTGTCCATCCCCTGCCATCAGCAGACATCATTTTCCATGCATGGATCCTTCAGCCCATAAATAACTGTTTCTGCTACCAATGACTGTGTCCTGGTCTCAGCTGGATGGAGTCAATTCTCTTCTTAGTAGCAGGTACAGGACACACTTAGCTCCTGTTTTTCCATGCAGACAAAGCAATAGAATCATAGTACGTTAAGGGGTTGGCAGAGAGCTTAAAGCTTAGCCAGTTCTACCCCCCTGCCATGGGCAGAGACACCTTCCACCAGCCCAGGTTGCTCCAAGCCCCATCCAACCTGGCCTGGAACACTGACAAACATTCCCTTCCTACATCCCTTCCCAGCAGATCCAAAAGGTTCTCCTCATCAAACACGCGGCAGCACCAGCCCAGCTCCAGGGAAAGGACCAACACCACACAAATACAGGATGATATCTCCCCAAAATTCTCTCCCAGCTCCCAGAAAAGCCAGAGCTCAGATGTTAGTGACACCCCAACTCCCAGTGAAGGGACAGCTTTATCCCAGACAGGTCACTCTCTGCGTCTCTCTACCCTCCTTAGCACTGCAGGAAACGAGCTTTTGTTTCATACATCTCATTTCACAGGTCATTTGCACACTCAGAGGGTCTCCATACAACACAGCTCTCCCATTATCAGATCAGTATGCAAATGAGAGGAATTCCACAGGTGTTGCCCAACTCCACGGTTACCAGAGTATGTGAAATGTTCAAACCCTCTTGTTTCCTCCCAAAGGGAACCTTTGGTACCCACAAGTACCTTCAGCAGCAGGGACAGGGACCCGCAGACTTTGTATTTCCCAGGGGGTAACACTTGTGTGACCTCTCATGGATGGCACAGGCTGGGAAATGACATGTTTGGGCACAGCAGACCAAGTTCAACACTTAACATCAGCACTCATAAGGTCAGGAGACCATGTCAAGTTCTAGAGAATCACAGAATCATTTAGGATGGAAAAGACCCAAACCATTCTGGGATTCCATGATCCCTCCACTGCTCCAAGTGGCTGTCATACCTGGTGCCACTGTATCACCTGGGTCTGGAGCAGGGCAGGAACACTCCTGGTCATGTCCGTGAGTGCAGGTAGATCTCCCTCCTGAGATTAACATCACTGACAGAATCATGCAATGGTTTGGGTTGGGAGTGCTTCAATCCTTAACGCTCATCTCATTCTGTTCCATGGGCAGGGTCACCTTCCACTAGCCAAGGTTGCTCCAAGCCCCATCCAACCTGGTCGTGGATGCTGCCAGGGATGGGATACCCACATCTCTCCAGAGCAGCTGCCAGACAAACCCCCAAAGTCAATGTGCTTTATCTACCTTTTATTTTTAGTACACATTAACTTACACTTGTTGTACTTCACATCTTATCTGATAAGGAAAGTCTAGACGTGCCCTTGGACAATCAGTGTGTAATGTGACCCCATAAGTACTGGCAGGAAAACTACTTTAAACATTAAGCTACTTTCATGCATCCTCTCAGGCACAGAATGACTCCCGAAGTTAATTTTTAAGTGAATTCATTTCAAAGGAATGTCTGAATTAATTATTAATATTTGACATGTCCAGGAACAAGTCAACTACCCAAATTCTATGCATGATAAATGCATTCACCTTTCTGAGAGGAGTTGAGGGCAGATCCAGGGCCAACTTCACACACACACTGAACTGGGATTGCTGAATGCCCCAAGGACTCACAGCAATCTCAATTCACAATGAATGTCTTCAGTACAGGAAACGCTGCTCAGGTTTACTCACCCCAGAGTGAAAACACAGCCCACCTACTTTCATTCAAGGCAGAATCATGGAATCTCCTGAGCTGGAAGGGACCCTCAGGGATCACCAGTCCAACTCCTGCCCTGCTCAGGACACCCCAACAATCCACCCTGTGCCTGAGAGCATTGGCCAAACATTCCTTGAGCTCTATCAGGTTGAGACTGTAACCACTGCCCTGGGGAGATGTTCCGGTGGCCAAACACCCTCTGGGGGAAGGACCTTTACCTAATATGCAACCTAAACCTCCCTGGCACAGCTCCAGCTGTTCCCTGGGTCCTGTCACTGGACACCAGAGGTATCACTAGACAAAGTCTCACTCTCTACCTTAACAGAGATAAATGCAACCACATGTACAAAGAGGTTAATTTCCTTTGGAAAAGGACCATTTCCAGATACTCTGACTAACCTCCCTGGAGAACCTCCCACCATACCAAGCCCCAGGCAGGCTTTGGTGCCTGTATTGCCTTGTCTTTGCTCACAGCTCCAGGAAAACCCAAAGAGCAGCAGCATAGCCACAGCACAGCTTGCCTGGAGAACTCTGGCAACTGATATTCCTGCAAGCTGTTAGTCCCTACTGAAAAGCTGTCTCAAAAGAAAAGCCTTCCTGCTCTAGAGGTGTCTCCTAATATCCTGTTGCCCAGTCCCTGTTTGTAGCTATCCCAAGGGAACTCAGTTGCCTGATTCATCAATTCAGGAACACACAGATGCCTTTAGGAGCCTGAGCAAAGGTGGCACAGACACCAATGAAGGGCAGGAGCACACGTGCATTAAGTCTAGACATGGAGTTCAAGGTTTTGCCCTACAGTAACATGAACTCACATTTATTAATGTCGAAGACTGTAGCAGCAGACTGCACAGAGGAGCACTCATTGCTCATGACCTCATCCAGCACAGCAACAAGTTACTAAGCAACTCAGAATTAAATCCTTAATAGGTGAACGTGGCAGTGAGGAATCTCCTCTGCAAAGCCTTGGATTTTCTGGGATCTGCTCCCTTCAACTCCCTCACAGGAAATCAAGTTATGACACATCAAACCTCTCCACTTAAAAACCCCCAGGAGAACCCCCACCACACACAGCTACACCCCTGGGTCTTACACACACACAGTATCCAAAACACATGTCACAGCACCACTGCCAAGGGCAAAACGACCTGGACAACGTTCCAAGGGTTCCTCCCCTCTCCAGCTGCTAATCCAGTAGGTGATTAAACCAAAACTCCACCACAGTCGCTGTTCCAGCCTGACCTACATTTCTCCTAGTCGGATCAGTGCGAGGAGCAAGAGCCACAGAGGCACCTGGCAGCCCCAAGGTTTATCCTGGGGCAGCACACTGCCAAGGATCCTGGCTCTGCAAGGAATGGGTCAGATTCCCTCCGAAGAGCTTTAGGAAACTCCCGGCAGCCACTCAGGTGCTTTCAAACACAAATACAGGCTCTGGAATAGTTCTCCCACTCTTGTGTTCTCTTCCTGGGGTTCACCTGGGCACTGTCAGACGGGTCACGACAGTCAGGCCCGGGAAGGGCCTCAGGGAGTCCAGATAAACTCAAAAAATGACTTATATATATTCGTAGGTGATAAGTTGTGTAGTAAATTCTTTGGTTTAATCTGACATCAGGAGTTCCCAAATTTGCCCTCCCATACTGATGTAAGTGCACAAATCCTTGCACATAAAACATCGGTCACATCTCCAAAACATCTGTCATTTAACGAGCCTCTGACGACGTCCAAACCTCCCTCTGGAAATGCCTTAACATAAACGACCCCCGGGTGTTACATACCTGCTCCACAGCCTGCGCGGAAGGCATCCTCCCTCCCGATCCACCTTCCCCGTCCGCAGCCGGCTCGTTTTCCCACGGCAGCTTGTTTTTCCCTTTCCCCGCGCTCAGGACGCTCCTCAGGCTCACTCTCAGCTCGGCACACGCGGAGCTCTGCAGCACATCC
>NW_008649705.1:0-230 GCF_000695815.1 Acanthisitta chloris
GACTTTAGTTTTTTCTCCTCCCCATTCCTCCGGGTTGGGAGGGGAGGAGGGAGTGTGAGCGGCTGAGTGTTTTTTGGCTGCTGGATAGAGTTAAACCACGACACCCTCCAAGCATAGACTTATTCCTCACCATGGGGCAGCATCATTCGCCGCGAACTACAACTCCCAGAATGCTCTAGTGCAGGAACTGCGCCTGCGCGCGAAACGGGATGTGCTGATTGGCCGAGGGC
>NW_008649706.1:0-2405 GCF_000695815.1 Acanthisitta chloris
GGTCCATTCCAACCCTTAAATTGTATGTATGATTCTATGATTCTATATGAAAGTTAAAATTATTCCAGTTTGTTAACAGTTTCACAATGTATCCCATTTTACTATAGATCACAGTTTATCATTAATATATTACTATCAATTGAACTTAATATTAAGCCTTTTCTCATTTTTTTCTCCATCATTTAATTAAATGCAGGTAGTTGAGATATAAAGTGGCAAACATTTGTTAATAACTGGTTAATAATATGGTTCAGATTTTCAGAAGTACTTGTTAAAAGCTGAAGTTGTATTGTATGCTATGCACATTTTCTAGTATTTAGGCAGATTAAAGATTTTGCACATATTTTATTGGTGAGCCTTATGAATTTGATATTTGAATCAGTATTCATATCCCCAAAGCAGCATGCTGTATAGTACATTATGATGGATAACTGGATGGGTGGGAAAAAGCCAAAGCAGGTTAGATGATTGGTCTCAGAGGATAGTGGTTAGTGGAGTTCAGTGTTAAGTGGACTACCACAGTGCAGAAGTACTTGTCCTGTTTAATATCTCTATCAGTAATGTGCAGGAGGTGACAGTAGACTCCCATTAACTTTTTGAGTTATACCAGGTGTATGGGATCTGCCACTTATAGAGACCCAGGCAGGCTGGAAAAGTGAGCTGAAAGGAACCCCATGGAATTCAAAAACAAAATAAGTGCCCTTGGGGAGATACAGCCCCTTGCAATGATACAGACTGGGGGTTGACTGGGAAGCAGCTGTCTGAATTGGTCCTGGGGATCTTAGAAGACGGCAAGGTAAACAGGAGCACAGATTGAAGTAGAAGACTGGTATCTTCACTGCTCAGCAGTTGTTAGAATGCATCTGGAGTTGTGTCCAGTTTTGGACAGTTCAAATGAAAAAAGGACATTGATTGACTTGACCGAGTTCAGTGAAGGGCTATCAGTATGATGATGGGGACTGAGCACTTAGCCTTGAAGAGAAGCTGGGGGAAGTGGGCTTGAAAGAGCCTGGAGTAGGGTTTGGGTGACTCAAACATCCTGTAATGAGGTTATCAAGAAGATGGAGCTAGACTCTCCATACTGATGTATAGTGTAAGAGGCAAGAGGCATCATTTGAAAAGAGAATTTCAGACTGGAGAACTTGTTTTGCCATGAGAATTGTTAAACAGTGGAAGAGGTTGCCCAGCAACCAGTTGCTGTTGGAATTTTTCAGGACCTGACTGGATAAAGCTCTGAGGAACCTGGTCTGATCTCATGGCTGACCCCACTTTAAGCAGGAGGTTGGAGTTCTCTTCCAGCCTGTGATCCCCTAATGTCTAGCAACTGCAATTATTAGTGACCAGAGGAACCCATACGGCCATGATCCCAACACTCTTATTACCTGTCTACATCACTGAGACTGTTATGGTTCTAAGGACCATCTAAAATTAAGGGTGTGGGTGATAGAGGTATTCCCTAAACCCAAATGTTGTTACTTTTATGGAAAAAGCCTAAGGTCAAGATTTAAAAGATGCAATACTTAAATCACAGCCCTTAGTCTCCTTCTGCCTGAACTGCTAAAAGCTTCTCAACCTGAAGATTTGATAAGTAACCAAAATCCCTTGTGAAATAAAAGATTTCACTTGTGTGCTGCAATACACTTCATTTCTTTCTGAAATGCCACCTGCCTGTGAAGATTAATTGGGTCATGTAATGTTTCTAACACACTAATGCAGCTAGTCCTCTGTTAAGGATGCCTAATGCTGTTCCAAAAATGTTCCTCTTGCTCAGATTCCTTCAGACCAAGCTGTACAGCTTACATCAAGCAACCATGTTCATCCCAAATGTTTGATATGTGTGCCATTAATTACTATTTTTTGTTTATGTTTATTACAAGTAAGTTGGGACCTTGTTTTTTGTGATTTTAATAGTTTTTAATTATTCTAATGATTGTTTATCATCACGTTGGGCATCAGCTTTCTATGAAGTCATCCACAGACTTATTGGATGCCTTTCTAATTAACTCATAAGCTTTCAGTAATATCACAAGTCCTTAGCTCAGGTCATTAGCATAGTATCTTTAGATTAGGAGTAATTTAAATGTTTCCATTTTCCAATGCAGAGTGTAAATATTAACTAAACTAATTAAGCAGTGTGCATCAGTGAAATCACTGACTACTTGGCTTAGAAATATCATCTGTCTTTAGAAGTTACTTTGAAATCTTGAAGCTAATGATAAGACACAAAGATATTTGTTAACTTTAATTATTCATTTAACACTGTACAAACATAATTCAAAATTGTATATACTTTGGGTTTTTTAATGTATATGGATCATACCTAAATTTGGGACCATGCTGAATTGCTGGGAGTTATTGTGCCATACACAAATTTTTATTAATTTTTACAATAAATAAATAAATAA
>NW_008649706.1:2417-18930 GCF_000695815.1 Acanthisitta chloris
TGTAGGAATTAAATGGCACTATGCAACTTTTAAATTCAATGTAGATTTTTTCCTGCACAGACTTTGATTGCTTTTACTTCAACTATATATGTTTCTACTAAAAGTTAGAATTGGACATGTTTAGGATGAAATTTTGAGAAGAGAAGAAAAATAACTTTTGATAGAGACAGCCTTCATTTTGAGATTTTAAGCAGTTTCTATGGGTAATTTATGTGTAGTCCTCCGATATAGTCAGATGTCTATGTGTCTTCTGGAAATTGCCACATGAAGGAAAACAAAAGAGTGAATCAGAAGAGTGATGCTTATAATATATCCATCTCCCTGGATACTTTCAGAAGAAAAAGTGGTGACCACAATGAGCTTCTTGGTCATTCAACCCCATCTCACTTGCTAGGAGACCTCTTCTGATTAGAATCCTATCACTTTCTTTTGGGGACCTGGCAACAGTGCCTGTCAGAGCTTTTGGGGGATTTGTTGCTGCTCCTGTTTGGGGCAGAGAGGACTACTTTGCTGTGCGTTCAAAACAGAAACTAACCCCACCAGGAAAGTGCCTGACTTCAACCAGCTGTTTTCCTAGAAATTGAAAACTGAGTTGGCATGTAAACAGGCAAATCAGTAACTTAATTTTTTTTCTGTTTCTTCACATTATGATCTCAAAGACTCAGTCCTTAAAGTTCTTAGATTCAAAGAGTTTCATCTGCAGTTGAATACAGGACAAATATCAAGTGTATTAGATCCCTTGCCTGTGTGGTGCTCTGGGGTTTTGAGCTCAGAGTCCAGGAGTTCTCTTCTGCCAGGTAATATGCGGTGATTTCTAGCTGAGGACTAAATTCTTGCTATGAATTTACGAAAAAAATAAATGTTGTGGTCCTTGTATTCTAGCTAGACACTGTCTGGAATATGTTATTTGCATAAGATGATACAAAAGGACATTGTCAGTTTGGCAACTACATCTTGACATCATTCTGACTGTACTTTGCTGAGTTTTGTCTCTGGTATGATAGCAACAGCAACAGCCACAAAACCCCCAAACCATGAGGGCTGGTGTGAAAGCATAGAGTTAGGCACAGAAAAATGTGTGTTCAACTTGCCTGGTTTATGGTACCTCTAAAAGTAAGAAAGGTATGATTGTTTTTACAAAATTATTTTCAACATTATGCAGAACTGACTTTAGCCTATATTTGCTAGCCTGTAACTAATGACAAACTTTGTCTCCATTTGTTATCATCAATAAAGTCAGTTAGAAAGGCTTTTGCAAACAGGTGATCATCTGTCTCATGCAGCAGAGTGGATGCTGTCGGAGAACTAAGACCACTGGCAACATGTGCCTGAATATTAAGTAGTCAGCTGAGAATCACTGTTGTCTTCATGCAGCTGTTTGTTCTTTCTATATGATCCATACAGTCAGGAAAGGAAAATACATTATAATGCCCAACTATGGGACAGTGTAGGGTTTTTTAAAATAAATCAGAGAAGAAACATGAAAATGTCAGCTTAATCAAGCATTTAAATTTTATTAATCAAGTCTAATTTTTATGAGTGCAAATAATCACTGAAGCTGGACAAATTTGCTCTAGATTACATCAGAAATATAATTTTAATATTTGATGGCCTGCTGAATTTAAATGGAGAATTATCTTTATGAAACATGCTCTTCATAATTTGCCATTAAATGACAAATGAACAAATCAACATAAATTTTACATGAAGGTTGTCTAACTAAGTGTTGGCACTATAAATATTTTAAATGCATTATGCACTAATTTAACAGTCACACAGTACACTAAATAAAGATATCTGTTGGGTAGAAAGCATTTCTCTCCTGCAGCATAATAAAATGTGGTGCTGGAAGTGGCTGTCTGGGCTACAGTTAAAAGAATCTGTCCATGCTGCAATCATAATCCCTGTGTCAGAGGTTTACGTACCGTATCAGAGTACGTAGTAACCCCTTGGTAAAATGTTACATAGCTGTTCTCATCCCAGTAACAGCTACAAACCCCAAATGCGCTATGGAATTGGAATATCTTGGCTTGTTTTGGTCGCCTGAAAATGCCAAAACCAGAACCTCACCCTAGATATCTCCAGCATTTTGTAAACCAATTGATTTTTTAATTTTGCCACTTCTTTTTTCAAATACTGTCTTTCAATAACACTGGCATCCAAAGTAAAATTGAAATTCACTGCACAGAAGAGGCATTTTTTTTTCTATGAGGCTGTTCTAATAATTTTTTTTCGCATTTGCATTAAGATTTACATGGCAACAAGAGTCGACAGGTTGTAGTGGCTATTATAAATAATCAATATTATATAATCTAATATCAGTTCAGTTTCTAGTAAAAATTCCCATAGCCATGTGCGATTTTTATTCATGTTTTGTTTGGTTTAATTTCTTCAAGACGTTATGAACTTTGGGGTTGTACTGTATTTATAGAAATCTATAAATAGCTGGAAAAAACCTAACTGAAATTAAAACAATATATCTATTACACAATTTTCGCCTAAAATATGTAACATAGCTTTTTTTCTACCAAAAAGCTTGTCAGCTTCAAGTTTGAATTTAAGCTTGGGTCACACCACAAGCTTAAAATATCTTGGATAAATGCTGTTTTATAAGAGAAGCATATCTGGTCCTGCTTGAATCTGAAAACTATTTGAAGAGAAGTAGTAATAACAGTGAAAGCCTATGATGAGCCATTTTGTTGTTTATAAGGTAGTTTATCATGAGGTTTTGCCCAAGAATTCTAGTTCATGAAATTTTGTGCAGGTATTATTTTTAATAGTTGTGCGTAGTAAAGTGTCATTGATATTTAGCAAAGCAAAGAACATGGTTTTTCAAGTGTACAGTACATGCTGAAGCCTTTAGATGGAGACATACTTCAAATAAACACCTAATATTCAGTTCACAGTGCATTGTGTAAATACAATAAAAAGCTAAAAGAACCACATATTGAAGGAAATGCAAAGAGGCATGCTACTTGTGCCATTTGAATTCTAAAAAACTCTTAACTACATTGGCAACTGAATATTGAGGGCATATAAAGCTGACAACAGGAAAAAGTTCACATGCTCTTGTATAATAACCTGTATTTACTGCTGATGCATGTTCCCAAGAAATTTATTGTACTGTAAATAAAAATTCTGTTGTTGACATTAAAGAACTCCATGTAATCAGCAGCGTGCAGCAAAAGGGCTCTGATAGCTGTATTAAAGTCTCATTTTCTATTAAGAATCAGACTAAATTACAATATGAACGCTTCCCAGAATAAGCTAACAAAATGCATTTTGTAAGAAGAAATAATTGTGTTTGAGCACCCATGTAGAAATCAGGAAGTATTTTAGCAGTAAAGTGCTAATGCTTTTCTTTTCAGTATGCTATCTTCTGTACAGCAATATGTTTAGCCTTACTGGGAGTCTTGTTACAGTAATTATTATTACATCTAGTGGTTCAGTTATTCTGATTATTACTGCAGATGAATACCCTAAGGTCAAAACAATAATGGCATAAATCAGGGTTGGTTGTATTCAAAATATGCTGCACTTCTAAATAAGAATCTGTTCATTTGGTTTTTATTTTCCTTATAAATGTGGTATAGAAAAGGTGGGCATTTTAGTTAAAATTTATCTCCTGTAAAGTTTCTCCTCAGCAATCTCATGAAAGAAGCAGATGTCATGTTGTAAAAGTGAACACAAAACTGCTGCTGTAGTGAGCTCATGGACAATGGAAATCTCTGCCTCAGCTTAAAGTACCTGGAGATGACGTGAGACAGCTCATGTGGTTTTATGCATCTGTCTTAATCAATACGCATTGCATAATTTTATAATATATTTACACATAAACACTGAGTCATGTGGCTCACAAGCTTACAGTACATGTTATGTCAGGACAGTATGAATTATCATTAAATCCAAACAGTCTTGAGTACATTTAGGTCACATCTGAAGTGCATTTAATTAGGAACCAAATTTCATCTTCTCTTTTGCATTCTTAGCAATTTTTATACCTACAAATGAAAATACAAATGTCTGTAGATATCTTGACATCATGACATGATATATCATAAAAAATGTTATGTTTTTCATTTGAAACCACCTATGTTTGAAGGACTACCTCAAGTAAAATATAAGCAGATCTAGAAAAGTTCTAATGGGGGAGGCATTGCTTTAGCTTAAACTATTAAGGTAACAGTCATCAGGGTATTCTGCAGAGGTAGTGTCACTCTTCTTGTGTTTTGTTTGTTTCTTTTCCTAATTTTACATTTTAATGCTGAGCAGATACCTAGTATTATTAACATGCAAAGACATCAAAGTATCTTCTATGCAGGTGTTTCTGTTGGATCAGCAAAAAGCCAGAACAGAGACAACTAATGGAGTGACTTGTGGTTTGCACACTTCGTGTGAGAAATGGCAGGCTGATACTCAGAGAGAAGGATCTTTCATTTTAAGTGGTGTTAAGTTTCAATGTGTCACTTTTCCACTGAGTCTCTAGCTTCAGGAGGTATTACTAAGTTCTCTGCAGTCATGTTTGATTCTATATGCTTGTAAATAACTAGAATCCAACCCTGCTTTGCAGGTGTTGAAGTTAGAAGTCAAAATAGACATGAAATATTTTCTCAGAAATCCTATTATGTTTGTTAGTCAGTAGATCTTTAGGATAAATGGAAGCTGTATTCAACGTCAACTTCCTCAGAAGTCTGTGTTCCGGTCCACAGATACTGAGGTTTTTTTCTTCAGCATGCAAGCATGGTAGTTGTGGTTCCTTCTGGTAACGTGGCGTAAGGTATCTGCTGTGTCAGAGACACTGCTCCTCCAATCTCTCATAGATTATGAGTCATACAGTGTTTTGGCCTGAGTTTCTCAAAGATGGTGGGAATGGATCAGGAATAATGACACTACACAGAAATTAGACTACACACTGCTTCTGATTAATAAGCTTTTAATAGGGCTGTTTTGCAGAGGAAGGATCCTACTTTTACCATTTAAACATCGTCTTTACAGCTTACTGTTTGGCCTTGAAGTAGCTTTCATGCCATATTTGAGGCCATCTATAAATTTTTTTTAAAATGTCATCTGTATTCACATTACATTTGAGGGACAGTACCAAGAAACAGTTTCTTTCAAGACCATCTACCAGTATGCAACATGTAAGTCTGTAACAAGTGACATTACAGAAGGTCATGTCCCTTTTAACTGCTTGCATTAGATCTTTCTGATTTCCCCAGTGCCCTTCCTTAGTTTGATTAATACTATTTGATTTCAAGCAAAGTATCAGAAGGCATAATTTAGAGTGAATATTCTAGGGGCAATCTAAGATTTTTGATATAGAACTTTTATTAAAATTAATCTAATGTTTCATTTTATCTTCATATGCTTTTTCCTGTCCACCCTCTCTCTCCTCTCCCTCCTTCCATGTCTTCTCCATGCCTCCATCATACTTCCTCCAGGTACAATACTTGACAGAGAGATACAAGTAACTACTGTGTTCCTTTAAAACAGAGTGGCACATGTGCATTTTATTTGAATAGCAACAAGGTAGAATCAAAGGAGGAAAAGATTCTATTGTGGATTTTTTTTCTACTGTATTCTTACTACAATCTTAAACTAAAATCTGTGTTCAGATCCACTGTATGTCTCTTGAACAGCCTTGCTTTGTTCTGTAGGAGTAGACTGTACTTCACTATACATCTTCTGTAAGGCTTCAGTGTGCCAATTCTTCCTATATCATAAAACTATGAAGAATCTGCTTTCCTTGTTTTAATTTGTGGCAAAGTTTTGAAAACAAATGTTTTGGTGGTTTAGTGAATTGTATTATTGTGACTGTATTGTCTGAATATTCATGTGTGTTGATTTATTTTCTTTTAACCCTTTTTAATTTCAAGACAAGTGAAAGAACAGGCTACGTTTCATATACTTTAAAGAATCCTTTATGCATCTAGGGCATTGGCACACTTTAACTACATTTTATTTTACTACAACAATTGAATTCTGTTTTCCTTCCCAAACAATTCAGTACTCCAAATCTCAATGTAATTTATGATATGACTAACCTAGAACAAGAACACAGACTGGTAGTGGCTTTTGAATTAAAAAATGGAGCAGAGGAGCTGGAAATCTGGGCTTAGACTGAGACTTCAAGCAATTTAAATGTTTTTTTGTGTCCTTTGAACAAGTTAACATTTTGACACTCTATAGAGGCTTGTGAAGCAGTTTGAGATCCTTAGATGTGGAATTTAAAAAAAACCAACAGAGTCTGAAGTGTTATTATCTGGATAATTTAGAATGGATATTGTCATGCAAGTGATTTCTGTGAGGTGCCAACATTTGCAACAACTTTGGAGATTTCCAATTCAGCTGGTTGTCTCCATGCTAATTTTAGCACTAATGTGAGATAAGCGTTCTGCTATTCGACCCTGTCAAGACAAAGGATTTCTGATTGTACGTAAAAGAGATCTTAAAGTGTCTGAGAAATATTAATGGTGAAAAGTAATAGACCTAGTAACTTTAGTCAGCTCCAGGTGTTAGGCAGTATGTGAATCAACAGATTGTGGTTTATACCTTGGCCTTAGTCACCTAATGATGTCGTTAAGTGGTTTTATAGCATTTGGCAAAACAGATTTAAAAGTGTTTCCATCTTGCTGCAGCCCTTAACAGCTTGTTTTCATCCTCTCTTCTCAGTTCACTATTTTCTTAGTACAGCTGATGGAATGTTTCTGGACCTGCTTGGTAAACTTGAGTCATTGAAACCATCTGCATTAAAGGTTTGAGGGTGGGGTTTTTTTAAGAACTCAGTCCAGTTATGTAGTTTACAGTTCAGCTCCCCAAAGACTTGGAACAGCCCAGGGAAGATGACTTGAGCTACCAAGAAAGGAACAAAAATATGATGCAGGTGCATGGGAAATGGAAAATGCCCTTTTGTCACCAAGAGGTCACTGAAGACAGGACCTCTTAGACACCTCCAAATAGGATGTGTAAGATGATGTACTAAAATAAGCAGGAATTGACAGTTGCTTCAGCAATGTTCTGTCAACATTTCCCTGTGACCAAAACTCTCTGGTCACTGTCTCTGATCCCTTTTCTTTGAGAAATGAAGCAGAGCTGTCCTAGAAGACCAACAGAGAACAAACTGATGAGGGAGGCATCTTCATGGATAGTGGCTAGAGCAGAGCTTGGATTTCTTGTTCACCCTGAAGGTATGAAGTATGTCAGGTCAGAGGCTGCAGAAGATTTGGTCAGGCTCCTCCTGCTAAAATTGTTGTTCTGGGCAGGAAAGAATTCAAAAGTAATCCCAGCATTGCTCAGGTCATGCTTTCTCCTCATGCTTTTGGACATGCTCACTCTTTACACTTTGTGTTTCTAGTTTTCCTATTGATTCTAATGTCCAGGACAGAGCAGCCACTAGACAGAATTGGAGGTTTCTTCCCCTCCCAAGTACTATTGTTTTGAGACTGGGTTCAACCAAGGAGAAGCAGCTGAAACTGCAGATGTTTTGGACTGTACAGTTGCCTTCCATGTATACACAGTGCTCTACTAGGTATTCATGTTACATAAAACCATGTGTTGTTTACATTTTGTACAGGAACATGTAACATCACTTACTGAGACCTTCTTGATTGTTGAGCAAACTCGGAGAAAGTAAACTGATACATTTTTAATTTTTCAGTTCTTCTTTTACCTGAATTTGGCTCTTGGATAGTGTTAAAGTTCCTTTAGGTCTTGGATGTGGGAACATCCTTGCAGCTCTGTTTTGTGGGGGTGACTACGAAGCTGCAGTTTTAATGTGTTGTCTTAAATGACGAGTGCACTAAAATCATCTGTAGCTTCATCTATATAACAAAGTAAACTATCATTTTAGTTGACAGCAAGTTTGTAAAATAGGCCAAAATATTATTGTTTCATGAAAACAAGTTTTTCCTTCTCTTTTCCTGTTTTATGCATATTTTATAAATCAAGGTATGCAGTTTTTGCACCCATAATATGACACTGGGCTAGATGGATGTTTGCTGACCTTCATTATGGCTCTTCTTATATCCTAATTATATAAATGATAAATAAATAAAGATCTAAGGTCATATTATTTTCTGGTTATGAGGATGTACAACTTTATTTTTTCCACCAATGGAGAATTTTCTTCTTAGGGTTATCGATCACAGTGTCACGAGAGAGGGACTTGTGAGTTTTATGCCTCAGTTTTCCACTGTCCATCTTTGGAAAGTCATCTAATCTCTGTAAACTAGATTTAGTGGTTCATTTCATGCTCCTGGAATAATTCATAATTATTAATGTTCGTATAATGAATTGAATGTATGCGTATATTTCATACTGTTAGACTGTATAACTTTATATGGAAGAATACATAGACACAGATGTGGCAGTTGCAGCTAGCAATGAATGTGCTTAAAGTTAGATGCACAGATTGTATAAAACCACTATCAAGAAACACAGTGCTATTGCTGATAGAGAGTATGGTATATACATCATTGATCATGATGATAAGGAGATAAGCTACTATGAATTTATTCACAGCTTTGTATTCTTCAAAAGTCTCTTGGTGAATACTGTAAATTCTATTAAAAACGTTGCACTTTTCTGCAGGTAGCAGTACATTTGAAGTGTGCATATGTGTCTGTTGCATAGGCACCACTGGAGCTGACAAGGCCTTCCTCTAGTTAAAACAATCATATTCTGAATTTTGAACTACCTTTTAAATAATTCAGTTGTCAGGCAAGCATTTTGTACAGGAAGGATTTTCAGTATGTAATTCCCTAATGCAGGTCAATTAAAGCTATAGCACTTTCCTAAATTTGAATCTCTTGATCAAGTGTTTTGTCCTAGTTGTACATTTTCCTACTGTGCATTTATTTCAAATGTTAATAAAGTTTTCATCTACAAAAGGCTTAAAATTGACAGAACAAAATTCTTCCTTTTTAAATCATGACAACTACTACTGTTTCTGTCTGCAGGTAGTGGAGGACATGCTAGAGGACGAGGAAGAAGAGGATGACAGAGATGACAAGGTAATTATCTTTCCTAGCACTTGGGTGTCTGGGGATGGGAGAATTTAGATGTGACACTGTTTTTACAGACAGTTAAAAAAGAAGTTTAAGTGGTTTAGTCCAGAAAATTGGACAGAGCTGTTTATCACCCTAATAATGGTACGGTGTGTTGCAGGAAAGGATAAAGGTCTATAAATCCTGGGGGTTTTTTGATTTATTTTTTTTTCATCCCTTGGTCTAGAGCTGGGTCAAATATTTTTTTCTGCCAGGAACAAAAATAATTCAGCCTGTCTGGAACTTGATAGCTCTTCTGAAGATAACTGCAGCAACAAGTGTTTTTGAAGGACAAAAATTCCTCCTGTCTTGAGTAATACAAATTGGGCTACACTTCAGCGGAAAAATGGTGTGGAATCAGCACCTCCATACTGGTTAAAGATGAGATATTGACATGTTTAGTTTTCAAAGAATTACTTTGTGGCTTAAATGTTTTGCACTCCATATGACATTTAAATAATTACAATTCTCACTTGATTTGAAGTTTGCATTGTGGTCCTGTAAGCTGGGAAACCATGGCAGGTCATTCAGCTTTTTGAGCAGACGTGGTTCGGTTTAGAGGCTGCTGGTGAGGTTGAGGATTGCAACCACAGTAAATACCAACTCATTTCCATGTCTTATAGAGCCAAGCTATGGGATTGCTTGGATTGGTTGCCCTCTAGGGAGAGGGAAGTACCAGAGGAAAGAGATTAGAATGACCTTGCGTCACTGAAGCAGTGGCTAGCACCAGTGGCTGGCACTGGCAGGATGGCTTTCTGGTAAAATGAATGCAGTGAAGACAGCCATGTTCTTGCTGGTGTTTTCGTATCAGAGTTGTGACATTTGTGGAAGAAAAAAAATGGGGAAAAATTAGATAGTTTTACAACAACTCTCTATTAAATTACAGATTATTTTGACATCCCCCCTTCTGTTGTAGTAAAACAATGAATTTTTGTTGGTATGTGGGGGTTTTTGTTCTTGTTTTTTCTCTGTGTGTGTGGTTGGTTTCAGGGGTTTTTGTTTGGCTTGGGTTTTTATTTGTTTGTTTGTTTGGATTTTTTTGAAAGGAAAAAACCAGTATGTCTTAATTTATGTTCTTGACCTTTTTTTCTGGCTGAGAGGTACATTTATATACTACTACAAGAATTCATATGCGGGCAGCAGCATTTGAAATGTCAGAAAATTCACCGTGAATAATTAATCCCCTGAATCATTCATCCTCTGTTAGCTAACACCTAAGATGTGAGAGATGATAAAAAAAACGTATTCTCCCTATTCCATTGACAACTCAGACATTTCACAATTGACAGAAAATTATTACATTAAATTCTTCAATACATCACTTAAATTGTTAACCACATAATTTCAGAATCAGCAAACACTGTAGTAACAAAACCTTTTTTTACAGAACACGTGATGGCTTTTAACACTAAACAATATGAGCATCCACTTCTGGCAATAAAATATATGATTTATTGCAAAGGTCCATTGTAGCTGTGGGGAGCTTGTATTTTATCTCAAGATGCTGGCTTTGAATCACCATTTGTTTTCTGATAGACACTGATCTGCCATCCATTTGAGGCCATTTTCTCCTGTTTCTTTCCACTTTATTATTAGAGCTGGTGCAAATGTATCATACCTGTAGTGTGTGTATTCCTGGATATTTTAATCACTCTGACTAGTTCACAAGGAATTGTGCATGGATGCTTGTAGCTTAAGCCAGCCTGCATAGTTACGGCTTCGTGGGTTTTGGAAACTGCTAAACAAATTCCTTTAAAGGGTAAATGAGGGTGAGGGATCACCCCCATTACCCCCCAATTCTCTGATGGTTAGCAAACAACAGGCAAAACATACCTAATTAGAAATATCACTCTAGGTTTCAATGTTGTGATCTAATATTCAGCTTTCTCAAATTGATGCTAGAGTTCAAACAATTTTCTGAATCTAGTTACCAAGGTACTGACATTAGTGTGTGCATTCAGTGAACCCTTTTATTGAATATTTAAGAGCTGTCTTTTATACAGAAGGTGTTCAGGTTCATTTTTATAAATTCAAAGCTGTCTTCATTATTGCAAATGTTTTGAACTCTCAAGATTGAATATGCTGTTTGAATGGTAAAAAAAATTACACTTTTAACAATCTACATGTATGGACTACACTATATATTCTATACTGTTTGCAGTGGGTGTTATTTTGCACTAGGCTAAACTGTAAATTATAAGCACATGGTTAGGACTGAATTGCTTGTTGTTAGAAGCCAGTAGGCTGTTTTTTCCTTTCTGGTGCGCTGGACATGCTCTCTTAATTACTGTGGTTCCTCTTACTTCTTTTTGTCCAAATGAAAGGGTGCAGTTTTGTGTTATTTTAGTTCATGTATGTGCTTTCTAAAAGCCATGTACAAAATATGGTATAATAGAAAACTCAGGTAAATGGGTCTTCTTATGCAATGGACGTTAAAAGATTAATAAATGTGCCAGCAGCTACTAGTCCTGTAACCTTTGTACTCAACAATAAATGGGGTATTACATGGCTCAGAACTGGAGCAGCTGTTTTCCATTTAATAAAGATCCCCTGCAGGTTTTACCTGACCCTATCCATGTTTTTGCTTAGTTGATTGTTGAGCAATTATGAAAAGCGTCTTTCTTTAGAGCTGATTCAGGTATTAGTCACTTGCTCAGAGTGAAAGGATAACACTTTAGCTTCTTGATGAAGTCAGTGTAGGCAAGCACTGGTGTAGGCTATGTGTGATGGAGGGACGTTGCTTGATATCCCTAAATTGAAGAGGTACAGAGCTAATAAGCTAAGGACGATGAATGCTCAAATGTATGTAGTTAGTTAATATAATCCATTTTATTAAGAATGGTGTGTAATACTGACAGGAGTTTGACAAGGTAGATTGGCACTTACCATGTTACTTAGTATCCTTCTAATGTTCTGTATTTTAGTAACTTTTTCACCCTGTCCCGCAATTAAGGTAGGCAGGACTGTCAGTTTAAGGTCACAGGATGTGTTTTTTTAAACTGTAGAATCTTAACTTTCATCTTCACTTGCAATATGAATAATAGGATAAAATGGCAGGTGTATTTCTTATATCGTTTACAAAGTAGTGCTTGGCAGTGGAACACTTTTTTTCCTAATTTCATTTATTTGTCATGTTATCTATTTTGGAATTAAAAAAGATGTACTTTGTTTGGTTCAGGCATTTGTCTTCAGTTTAGTACTAGTTTTTTCAAGAAAGAGCATTGGATTCTGTATTCCATGTGTTCTGTAATGCTTGCTAAACCTATGCAAACCACAGATTTACAGTTTAATCTGATTTCTCTCTCTTTTCTTTTTTTCCATTTGGCTCCTTTCCAACCATGGGCTTATACAGTATCTTAGCAAATAAGGGTCAGTTAAATTACATGAAGTCAAGTTATTAACAAACTATCAAAAGGATTTTCACACAATTATGTTATAATAGTGTAGTGGTCAATTTGCATAATCTATGTATTTAAGATTTTAGTTGGTCATTCAAGAAGTTCACATATGCTTTTCACATAGCATTATTCTTTGAACAAGCTCCAGGTAAGTTTCTAGATCATCACAAAGAATTTCAGCTCAGCATTTTGCAGGAAGCCTTCAGCATGCCACAGAATCAGGCCAGTGGGAACTGCTATTTTTACAGTTTTAAGTGGAGAAAGATGCATGGTATTTTACCTTTTTATTAACAGTTGCAATATTTTATTAATTAAAACTATTCAAATAATTTGCACCTTTGGCTATTCTCTCTCTAGGCTTTCATTCTTTGAAAAATTCTTTGAAGTTCTCAGTCAATATTATTGTACTTCAAGATAACTAAAAGCTTTCATAATGAATGATAATTGAGTCAAATTAAAATATGTCTTAAAGCTTTTAATCATTGCTTCTGAGAGGTACCAACTTTGTTCTCTAGCCAAGACATATTTCTAACCTGTCTCCGAAGCATACCCTGCATTTTGACCAGGAGTAGATTATGAGGAGGAGGGAAGATAATTCTGATGTAGCCCACATTTTTGTATTCTATTAAAGAGAAGATCGTAATCTCTTGTAGTGGCAGTTATTTCCTATAAAATAACTGGTGGAAAACTGATATCAAGATGTAGAGAGTGAGTGAAGTTAAAATTCTAGAAAGAATAAATTGATTGATTAATCTATAACTTAATTCCACCATTAAATTCTACATTAATATAGCATCTAAATCCTACTTGTAGGTAAAAAACTAACACCAGCTTCCAGTGAAAACTGTAGCTTCATATGCAGATCCTCTCAAACTTAGCTAGACTATGTGTACTTTAAAAAACAACCTGCAACAGGGAAATCTACATTACATGGATGCAGAAGTCAAACTTCTCAGTGCGGTTTGGTTTCAGCTCAGTTTAGTTATTCATGTTTTGCTGAAAATTCTATTTAAGAGGAGGGTTGATGGTGTAGACTGCTTCAGCTCATACACTGGAATATCAGCTGATGCTGGTTACTTTTGCATCAATATACCTTGGATCTTGTGAATCCTTTGCACAGCAGCTTCCCCCAAAAGCAATTTTCATCCTGCCCTGTACTGGGACATCAAATGGGCTTTGTCATCAATGCACTTACCTCTGAAAACAGGTAACTTGGACAGCCTTCTGAGTTTAGTTATAATGAGATCAGGTTTCTTTGCCCTGGTGCAGCCCAGAAATACTATCAAAGCTACTGGAGTAAAATGAGTATTTGTGAGATCAGAATCTGAGATTTATATCTGAAGTTTGGCACTTAAGGGAGGGCTGAGGGACCATGGATCTAGAAACTATTGAATTAAATACTCTTATCCATGTACATGGTGTTTTTCACCTCTGATTAATATAGTGTGGGTGATAATCCTCACTTATTAAGTAATCCAACCATAATGCAATAAATTATTAAGTCAAATGAAGACTATGCCTTAATTAGGTTAGCTGTTTCAGAATGTGACATAGTTTTGCCCTATATTTTTCCTCTATCCTTAATATTATTTCTTAATGTAATTAAGCAGATTTAAATTCTTTAAGGCCAAGCAAAGGGCTGTTTTCACCTAGCTCCTCAAAAGTAACTTCAGGGTATAGTAAAAATATCTGTATAGTATTCTCTGTGACTCAGGAGAGTATTGAAGGAAACAATCAAAACCATTTGCTTTTGGGTTCTCTTTGAAACTTTCCTACATGTGCAGATTGGTTACTCTAACAGAATTTCTTGAAAGTAGTTTCACATAGAATCATGAGATCTGAATTCTGTTTAAACTACTACCATGAACCGTTTGCAGCTCTAAGCAAGCCATGTAGTCACTGATACATGAGTATTTGCCAACCACCTGAGTATTTCTTGAGGATTATTCATAGCTCCCTGTACTAATCTTCCAAAGAACAGCCCCAAACACCTGTTTTAGATTGATGCCTTTTGAGCTTTTTCTATAGCAAAGTGTAGAGCCCGTAATACAAAACAAATCTTCATCTAAGTTCCACAGGAAGCAGAGATCACAGAATCACATACTATTCAGAGGATCAAGTTCAACTCTTGGCCCTGCACCATGTGCCTGAGAACATTGTCCAAATGCTTCTTGAACTCTGGCAGATTTGGCGCTGTGATCACTTGCCCAGGAAGCCTGTTCCACTGTGCAACCACCCTCTGGATGAAGAACCTTTTCCTAATATCTAACCTAGACCTGCCCTGACACAACTTCAGGCCATTCCCTTGGGTCCTGTCACTGGTTGTCAAAGAGATTAGTGCCTGTCCCTCCACTTGTCCTAGTGAGGAAGTTGTATATAGCATTGAGGTCTCACCTCAGTCTCCTCTTCTCCAGGCTGAACAGATCAAGTGACCTCAGCCACTCGTCATATGGCTTCCCCTCAATGCTCTTCACCATCTTCATAGCCAATCTTTGGATGCTTTCTAATAGCTTAATATCTTTCTTATATTGTGGTGCCCAAAACTGCACACAGTATTCAAGGTGAGGCCAGACCAGTGCAGAATAGAGCAGGACAATCACCTCCCTTGACTAGGTGGCAGTGGTTTGTCTGATGCACCTCAGGACATAGCTGGCCCTCATGGCTGCCAGGACACACTATTGATTCATATTCAGCTGCCGTCGACCAGGACCTCCTGGTTCCTTTCCATGGCACTATTTTCAAGCTCTCATTCCACAGACCCTACCTTGTCTCTGTGGTAGAGACCACAGTCTCTTCCAGAGAAACAGAACTTCCCGCATAGAATGAGAAAGTTCATGTTGTATATCCAGGGTTGCCCTGTCTCGGGCAGAATTGGGTACTTGCCCCTGTTAAACTTCATATGACTGATGATTGCCCAGCCCTCTAATTTTTCAAGGTCTCTGCAAGACCTCTCTACCTTCAGGGGAGTCAACAGTTCCTCCTAGTTTTGTATCATCTGCAAACTTGCTTAGTATCCCTACAAGTCCCACATCCAAATAATTTAGGAATATATTGAAGAGCACTGGGCCTAAAATGGAGCTCTGCAGAATCCCACTACTGACTGGTCTCCAGGCTGGGTGATCAATAGTAGTCTCCCATAATGACATCTACATTATTTGTTTGTCCCTTAATCCATACCCAGGGGCTCTCAACCATGCCATTGCCAACTGTAAGCTCCATACATTCCAGCACTTCTATTACATACAATGTCACCCCCCATCTCTCTCCTGTAAAGCCTGTAACCATCCAGTATGGCACTCCAGTCACAGGACTCATTTCACTAGATTTGACATATGTCAGTGATGTCAGATCTCTGGGACTGAGCCAAAACTTCAAGCTCCTCTTGTTTGTTCCTCATGCTGTGAGATGATAATGGGTGAGACACAACTTTGGAGGTCTTGTAGAACAAAAGTGATGATGGAGATGTGCTATCATGAGATAAAGTGTTGCATGGGCCCAGTCCCAGGTGGCAGCATGTGGCTGACACAGTATATGTGAATGAGAATGAAGGAGTGTCAGAGATGATGCTGTGGGAGAATTGGTTGCTCAGCAAGCTGGCTGTCTGCTAAAGGAATGGTGTATTGTGGTCAGGGTTTTCAGCTGAACTTTGATGACCACCGGCTTGCAGCACAGCCCAGCTGAAAATCTATATCTTAAGTTAGGTGTTTGCCTTTGACTTCACTGATGTGCTGCTAAGAAAAATTGCATTTTCAACTCCAAAAATTTGCCAGAACAGTCGGTCAGGTTTTGCTGTGCTTTATGGAGGAAAATACAGGGATATGGGAAAATGAACTGCAAGCTTTTGCAAACAATATGCATGTATTTTGTATGCAATTTGAAGTATCTGTGCGTCAGTAAAAAATTTTATACTGTTTACTTAGTGTTGATGTGTAGGTCAGTGATGAAGTCGCTGGACAGATCAAAATATAATCCTGACAAAATGAAAGAAGCACCCCTGTCCCAAATAATTTAAGTACAGCTCCTCCTAGAGCAATGTGGTATGGAATGAAAAAGTTCATGTTGTGCAGCAGC
>NW_008649706.1:18944-21732 GCF_000695815.1 Acanthisitta chloris
GAACAACATCTACAGTGTGATAGAGAGCAGAGTCTTCCTCTATTCAGTTGTCATCTCCTACTAGATAGAGAGGTAAATTTGGCATAAATAAGGCTTGTGGACAAGTAGTGCAAAGTTGCTTCATGTTCCTTCTTTTTCATTTTATATATATGACTTTTATGCATTTACTTGTAACTACTAGAAAAGGTTGAAAGGTAGGGAGCTTGTCCAGGCTGCTTCTGCCTGGACTCATGAGAGGTCAAGCACTGGAACCAAGTGCCAGGAAGGCAATGTTTTTTGTGTGGATTTACTGACTTTTCTGTTGAGTTGCATGCCAAGAGTACAGATGCTCACCCATGAGCCCTATGGGAGCAGATCTGCGTTGAGAAGGCTGCAGGAGCTAGAGCTGGAACAGGCAGAAAGTGTTGCACAAATAAAGAAAAAATAGCCATAGAGACAACTTGAGGGGCAGGGGTGGCCAGTCCTTGGGCAGGGAGGGTTGTGGGGAAGGATGTTATGACCTACATCAGGAGGAGACAAGGAGACAGGGAGAGGCCACAAAGTCCCAGGTAGAGGTGTGCTGGGGTAACAGGTGTGAATTGAAAATCCAAGTAGGAATGTGCTGAGTTTGCCTTAAATCTCCCATATGTTAATTTCAGAGCAGTTGACTTTGCCATCTCAGTAGTTCTTTGAATGCAGTCTTTGGTGTACAGTTTAGATAGACTCAAAAATTAGAATTTATAGCATATGGGAAATCAATAAATGTTGTTTTAGCACTCTGGCTTGGTATTAAATGTGACTTAAGGACTGAGGAGGTGTCTGTGTTACCTGTATGATCAGCAAATGCTTGTTTGACTGGTTTGGGAACAGATAGGTAATATGGTAAGTTAATGCACAGCTCTAGCAGTCTGAGAGTGCAGTGGTTTTTTTTGACTGTCTCTCTGAGTAACTACACCAGAGTATTAGCTTTACTTTTCACGGTGCTTAGTGCCTGGGGTAGTTGAGCAAGTTACTTTTCCACTGAGTTCACCCCAAAGTCCAAGAGTCTTTCCATCAAACTCCTCAGATTTCATACACAGGCAATTTCTTTCTTTTTGTAAGGGGTTATATTAAAGAAAATGTGTCGTATTTTGCACCATGTAATACTAAATCAGATCAGAATTCATGCACAGATATGTTAGTGGAAATCTGGTATTACAGACCTGCTTACCTCAAGATCACGCATGGAAAAATAAACTTCACAGCTGACAGATTTACTTGATTCTGCAGGTAAGTTAGTTGTAAGTAATTGAGCTGAGAAATGTATATGGATTATTTTACTAGATATAAAAAGTATAAGAAAATGGCTGCTGATTATTTACATATTGTTTCTTTCTTCATTCTCTTTCTCCTATTTCCTTTCTCTTTTTATATTTTCTTGGCCTGCTCAAATGCTCAAGTAATGAAGTCCAGGTTGGGAAAACCAGATTTTATCTTTGCAAACTGTTTTTGTCCTGAAAGCCGACACCTTTAGAAAAATAAAATGGACACCACTCCTTTATGTAATGTCAAGATATGTAATGCTATCTAGGTAACAGAGAGCTCTGAGAAAAAGCATTCCATCGGAAAAGTATTGCTTTCTGTTTTTTCTTTAACAGTGTGAAAAAGTCAGAACAGCATTGATAATCTGAAGCTTTTTTGCGATCAGAAAATGTCATTTAAGATTGATTGCTCAGCAGATGTGGTTTTTTTACACAAAAGATTGGTATGATACCTCCCACCCTCAGCATATTAGACAGTGTGTTGTAATGCCTTTAATGTATGGTATTAGCAATAATTTAAAATCAGGTATGCAAAAAGCCATTTGTTGACCTTTAATTACTGTTTGATTAAAATTTTAAATACCTATAGGAATAGAAATTCTTTGGCATGTCTTCTCTGCTGCCAAGCAAGAGGCTAATTTTTATCTGTATTATTTTTTTTAATTTGGAGTGAATTTGAAATTTGTGCATATGTTTATGTGCACCAAATCATCATCTGTCTTTTTTGTACTCCCATGACTGCTTTCCTTCCCACTCTTCTAGAACAAATGCTGCCTGAATATTTTAAATCAATACACAGCATATAGTGAAGATCAAGAAACAGTTTATTCAGCTATTTTTCTGAAGTATAATACACATCCCTGCATTTTGATAGAGGAATGATTTGCATAGTAATAGTTGTGGTTTCTGGATAGTCTATTAAAAATTAAGATTTTATAGGCTGTTCGGGGAATGCTTGAAACTGTATTATCAGAAATTACATTATGTAATGTTATAGACCAAAAGCCAGTTTGTTACTAAATAGTTGTTTCAAGCAGCTCTTACCTTGTGTAATCCTTTTCACCCATCTATATTGATTCAGACAAAAATGTGTTCAAACACCATGATGTTTTTAGAAAGAAAAACTACGCTGAATTTTGAATGCGTAAATACAGAAATGTCATTCCCTGAAAGTGCTGAAGTTTTTTTCCCCCAGTGAAATGTCCATTTATTGAGAACATTGAAGATTCATTGTTCTTCAGACTGGCTGCCTTCGAAAGGAAAGCACAGCAGTTTGGTCTGTTTTCCTCTGATGCCAGTCAGACTTTTTGGGAATGCCATAGTGCCAAGAAGGCCCAATCAAATACTAGGAGATAAGCAGCACTTCACACATTGAAGCTCCCCAAAAGAATTTGGTGAGAAACCTCATAGTAATGCAGCTGTTTAATGCCGCTGTTTGACAGTGCATCTGTGGATCTGGTCAAAGAATAGCAGAACCCCTCATTGGAAGCCTGCTGGGAGAGTAATGT
>NW_008649706.1:21758-23445 GCF_000695815.1 Acanthisitta chloris
ATGTTTTGATGAGGAGCTCCAGTGTCACTGCAGATAGACATTATTTATGGAGTTTGTAGAAATGCCATTTGCTTTTAAAAACAGGTCAGCATTACAATGCAAGGAAAAGTAGAACAGTATACAAGATTTGATGAAGCATGTAGAACAAAGCCAGATTTTTTTTCTAGATTGCCAAATCAGAGTAGTTATAAAGCATAGAAAGTAATTATTATGAGGGTTGGAGGAATTAGTTTTCACAATCTGAATATGAAAAACATTCAGAAAAAAATGGCATAACCTTTTAAAAAGACACTAAAATAAATAAATGAATTTGCAGTCAGTAGGATCCTACCCCAAATTCTTATTTCAATATTCCTTAAAATTTTTGAAAAAGGTATCTTAAAAGCATGATATCTGTAATGGCTTCCAGGGACTCAAAAAGGATATATTTCCTCAAGGATGAAACTAAACAGCAGAAATAGTTACAATCATGCTCTAGTAAAATCTTGGTTTGCTTTTTCCATCATATCTAGACAGGGGTTAGTCAAGGACTGCTGCACTACCTCAACCTACCTTAGGTGTTGTTCTTTCTCTTTGGAGATGTTGGTACAACACAGACACTGTGCATTTCTTCTGGGCACTATCAATATCACTATTCAGAGTTGTATCCTAAGAAAGCATGTAAGGACAGAAGACGGGAGCATAGCCAGAGTCCTGACACGAGTTTATAAATTATGATGCGCTAGACAGGTTACCCGCTGTTTGGGAACACTGGAAAGTTTTTGTGCTTAGGAAAGCTTGATTTTCTTTCTTCTCCCTCCTCTTTTCTAGGTATAATTCTTCCTATTCTCTTAGGAGAAAGCTAATTAGATGTGCTAAATTATCTCCACTATGAATTATATGTAATTTGCAGCATTTAGTTATCCCTGTTGTTTTATAGGTTTAGGTGTCTTTTTAAACCACTTTAATGGTGGCTGAGGTTTATAAAATGTTATTAACAGTAAAGAAAATTGAATGTGGTGTGTATGAGATTAAAAAACTGCTGCAAAAAAACCCAAGTTTTCTGTTTTACGCTGTAAGATTAGACCAGGTGGGGAGAGGACAGCTCAGTGTAACTGTCACTGGAAACAGCCGAGGGATTTATGCAATGTAAATGGAATATAAAAAGGTTGAAAACAAATGACCATGTGGAAGGATGTAATAATTAATAAATAGCCTCTTGCCACTGAGTGGATCTCAACTCTTCTGATTCTAGGACAGCATGTGATGACACAGTGCTATACACAGCAGCACCCTCATACTTGAAAGAGTCTTTTAGGCACTCACAAAATGCAACTAGGAGAAATCATGGCAACAGCTGGGGAGGATAAATAGAGCCTGTATGTGAAATATGAAAAATTCCCATCTGTGAAGAGTTTTCTTATACTTTTCTGAGAAGTGGTGCCCATTTTACTTTGCTGTAACTAGGCTTGCCTTTTTTACTTTGCATCCTCAGAGGTAATTGGTAACTTGAATGTTTTTGCTTTCTTCATCCACCTTCTCTGCTGCAGATACTTGCTATTCTGCCCCCTATTTCATGGGAGGCTTGTCTGCTGGGGATGCTAGGACCCTGCTGTGCTCTGCTCTGACAGATGCCTGCCTCCCCTTCCTAGGGCAAACAACAAAAAAATTCTTAATAATGGTCAATAATAATAATAATAATAATAAT
>NW_008649707.1:0-209 GCF_000695815.1 Acanthisitta chloris
TTATATAGGGATAGCAGGAAATAACCCACTTATATAACATTTTATAGTGTAGAACAAAAATTAAAAATTAAAAAATGCATCACAGGCAATTAAAAATTCCTAGCGTGTGGGTGTAGATGTTTCATGCTTTTTGTAAAACTTTGTTTTCCAGTTCAGATCAATCAGCTACAGGTACTTGGGTAATTTCACTGAGGACTTTTTGCACATGC
>NW_008649707.1:222-45989 GCF_000695815.1 Acanthisitta chloris
ATTAGATACTGAAATGTCACTTAAACATCGTAAATTTTGAAAAATCAATATATATTCAGAGACAACTTATGAACAAAATTTTTAAAAGAGTCAAAATTCTTGTGGCTAAATTTTGTCTACAAATGAGAAGTCCTATTCCCCAACCTCCATTTAATAGCATGGAGCTCGTCACAAAACCTACTCTTTTGATTATTACAATGAGAAAGAGCTGCAAGCCAGATCTTAAAATCTCTTCTGCAGTCAATACAGAATCTGATTGAGTATAATTGTAAAGAATTCAAGATAATTCTAAGGAAGAAGAAGCAGAATCAACTACCACATTTACATTTTCAGAAAGAGCATAATATAAACCTGGATATTACAGAAGTTCAAAGAGGGTTTAAAATTATACTTCTGATAGAATGCTCATTGGATATATCGGGAATGTGACCCAAGCACCAATCTGAATTCATTTCAACCAGCACCTCATTCAGATTATCAGATCAAACTAGAGTTGTATTGAAATTCAATGTTCTTAACAGTTGAATTAACACAATTATTAGAAGGTGTTACTTTAAAAATGGTCTATTTCATTTCAGGGTGTTATAAAATCATTGACAGCAATTGCCAGAGTTGTTAAGTTTATGACTGTGATCAACCGTTTCAAAGCAGATCAAAGATTAATAGCAAAGTTTATCATAAGACTCGATTCAGCCATGAAAATTGTAGCTAGATGATGGTAATGATTAGCAATGACATAGGGCATCAGGTCCATCAGCTGCGATGAGGCAATACTTTTTATAAACACCGTTACTACTCAGATGTTTTGCTTGGGAGACTAGAGAAGTCTCTGGACGTTCTCAAAGCCTTTTAAAGATAACCTCATCACACCAAAATTAGATAATCTAATCTGCACTTTCAGTTCCACTCTGGAACTCACATGTTCCCACAAAATGTTCAGAGTAAACACAAGGAATGCATATGCTCATAGTTCAGTATGCATTGCCCTATAAATGTACCTCTCTTGTTTAAATTAAATGGCTCAATGGCTTGGAAGGTATTTCAGTGGACCTTCTGTTGTACATTAGCCAGTGAGCTTTCACACCGAACAAGGAAGAACATGAACTGTCTCGTATTTTTCAAGGATGGCACTATTTCCACATCTGTTAACACAGGGAAAAACTACCTATTTCCTTTTAGAATTTTATAAAGAAATCAATCAACAGATTATCTCCCTGACTAGGCTGACAATAGTCTTTCCCATCATTCAAAGTAAATGAACACATTACAATGAGTTATAATGAACTGATTCAGTATTGTCTTCTAATTTCTTTCTAACAGACAGGTTAAAACCCAAGCAACAGAAACAACTAACTGACCTACTTCCTCTCTTCCCAAAGAACCCTGGAGGGTTTTACCTTGATCATGTCTGCATATATGCACCGGCATGCTTGCACACCCATTCCCACACATGCAGCAAATTCATGGCCAAGTTCTGTTTCCTGAGTCAGCAGTTTGCCTCACAGGGTTGAAAACACCGGAGTATACAGTTTATGCTTAATTCAACTAGCAAGGATCATTGACAGATCTTTAGGCTAGATGTGATGGGAAACAATATGAGTCTTGCCCTTGGAAAGCTGTAGGATAACAGGCTGAGTTTAGAGGGACGGGATGCTAGTGAGGGCCCTCAGCTGGTGACTCTGAAATGTGCTGCCCACACTAGACCACACCTGCAGTCTTACACAGACCAGCCAGGGACTTGTCTGGTAACAGAAGCAACAGGGAAACACCAAAGAATTATCACAGGAATTAGCCTGACATCTACTGAAAAATAGCATGGCAAGCTGCAAGCAATCCAGGACATCTGAAATGCATGGAGGATAACTTCTTGAGCCAGATGATAGACAGCCCTACCAGAGAGGATGTAATACTGGATCTGTTGGTCACCAACGTAAGTGAGCTAATCCAGGACATCAAGACTGGAGGCAGCCTTGGTTGCAGTGTTATGCATTGGAGGAGTTTGTAGTCCTGAGGGATATGGGTCAGGTAAGAAAAAAGTTAGGCCCCTGAACTTTGTGCAAGCAAGCTTTCAGCTCTTCAGGATTTCAGTCAACAGGATTCCCTGGGAGACTGCCCTCAGAGGCAAGGGAGTGGAACACACCTGACAGACATCTAAGGAAGTCTTTCATAGTACACAGCTAGCAATGCCCAGGAGCAAGAAATCAGGCAAAGAAGGCAAGATTCCAGCATGTCTAAATAGAGAACTCCTGGTCAAACTAAAGGGAAGGAAGCAAATGCACAGGCAGTGGAAACAAGCACAGGTAAACCAGGAAAACTACAGAGATGAAGTCTGGCTCTGTAGGGATATGGTGAGGAGGGTCAAGATGAAGATGGCACTGCCCCTGGAAAGGGACACGAAGAATAATGAGAAGTGCTTCTGCAGACATGTCTTCCAGAAAAGGAAGGTCAAAGAAGGTGTTCGCCACTAGCCCCGCCCTGATAAGCAGTGCTGGTGAACTGGTAACAGCAGATGAGGAGAAAGCTGAGGTACCCAATAAATTTTGTGCTTCATTCTTCAATGGCAGCCTCTCTTCTCACATCTCTCGAGTGGATGGAGAGCAGGATGAGTACTGGGGGAACAAAGTGCTTCCCACTGTAAATAAAGATCAGACTCATGACAACATGAGCAACTTAATGTATATAAGTCTACATGACCCCATGGCACATCCCAGAATCCTGAGAAAATTACTTAATATAATTTCCAAGCCACTCTGCATGATATTTGAAAAGTCTTGACCATTTTGTGGAGTCCCAGGTGACTGGAAAGAGGTAAATATTTTACCTATGTTTAAAAATGTTAAAGATGAGGACATTGGGACCTATCGACCTGACAGACTCACCTCTGTGCCTGGGAAGATCATGGAACAGATCCTCCTAAAAGCTTTGCTAAGACAAGTAGAGGACAGGGAGGTGATTCAAGACAGCAAGCATGGCTTCACTACCAATGGCAAGACCTGCCTGATAAACCAAGTGGCCTTCTACCATGCAGTGACTTAATCAGAAGACAAGAGAAAGGTTACAGACGTCATTTACCTGGACTTCCTTAAAGACTTCGACATGGTCCTCCACAGTGGAGGACCACAATCTTCTAAATTCAGGAAAGGTAGATGTGGTGTATGGACTGTTAGATGGATAAAAAATTACTTGGGTGGTGGCACCCAGACTGTGGTGGTCAGCGACTCACAGTCCCAATGGATATCAGTGACAAGTGGTGTCTCCCTCAGGGGTCCATAATGAGACAAGATCTATTTAGTATCTTCATTAACGACATAGACAAAGGGATTGAGAGCACCCTCAGCAAGTTTGCAGATGACACAAAGCTGACCGGTGGAACTGACAAACCTGAAGGATGGGATGCTGGAGAAGTGAGTCCATGGAAATCTTATGTGGTATAACAAGACGAGGTACAATGTGCTGCACCTGGGTCAGGGAAACTGCCGGTATCAATACAGGCTGGGAGATGAACTGATTGAGAGCAGCCCTGCCAAGAAGGACTTGGGGGTGCTGGTAGAAAAGAGGCTGGACATGAGCTTGCAATGTGTGCTTGCAGCCTAGAAAGTCAACCACATCCTGGGCTGCATCAAAAGCAGCATGGCAAGCAGGTCAAGGGAGGGGATTCTATCCCTCTACTCTGCTCTGATGAGAGCCCACATAGAGTACTGCATTCAGCTCTGGGGTCCCAAGCACAGAAAGGACACCAATCTATTGGAACAAGTCCTGAGGACCACTAAGATTATTACAGGTATGGAGCACCTCTCCTATGAGGAAAGGCTGAGACAAATAGGTTTGTTCAGCCTGGAAAAGAGAATACTTCGGGGTGACATAATTGTGGCCTTTCAGTACCTGAAGAGAGAGTACAAGAAAGCCAGAGAGAGACTTTTTACCAGGGTGTGTAGTGATAGGTCAAGGTGGGGGTGGCTTCAAACTCAAAGAAAGTAGGTTTAGATTAGATATTAGGAAAAAATTCCATACTGTGAGGGTGGTGAGGCAATGGAACAGGCTGCCCAGAGAAGCTGTGATGCTCCATCTCTGGGTGGTTCGAGGACAGTTTGGATGAAGCTCTGAGCAACCTGGTCTAGTGGTAGGTGTCTGAAACTAGATGGTCTTTAAGGTCATTTTCAATCCAGGCTGTTTTATGATTCTATGGTTTCTTGAGCACAAAAAGGTGTTATAACCCTTGAAAACACATTATAGAACCTTCAAACACACATTATATATATATTATTCACAACACCTATGCATAACTGTAATTCCACAGCAATATGCAATTAATTTAACATCTCTTGCAAAACTTTTGAAGTGTTGAATTGATACTGAAATAATTATAAACCACCTCTAGTTTTTAGTACTTTTTAAAAATGACAACTCAATGGAACTCCCTCTTTATAAAACAATAATAAACCATAGACCTGATGTATTTAAAGGCTAAAAGCTAGAGAAATTGTTTTTTCAGAAAACGATATGGCTATTAGCAAGTTAAAAAAATGTTACCCTTGAGTTTCCCTAATTATGCTGAAGTACCTAATTAAATATACAAATTTCAAGTACGAAAAGAAAACGAATGTGCAAACAAACAAAAGTGCTTGCCAAATTTCTCAAAGGGAATAAAAGGGTTTAAAAACTTTGCTACTGAGTGCCATTATCTGGCTTTCTGTTCTAACTTCTGTCCTCAGTGCTTTCTTCCCTTGCTTCACAACCCTCCCTTCCTCTATTCTCCTCCCCCATACTGAGGTACCAAATGAGCTTCCACAAAAAGCCAGATAGCCTCCTTCCTGCCAAAAGAGCGATTAAAAAGGATAAATGCCTATACTTACGCATGCTTGTTGTTCTGGGAACATAAGTTTTGCCAATATATATATAAATGAATGGAAAGACCTAGTGAATAATAGCATTAGGGGAAATATTAATCTTCTTTTATTGTATAAACTTAAAACCAGAAAACTTTTCCATTATTTCATAGCTTAAAGTGAACTTCTCCCTGTCACCTCATGCCTTTAATGTTTTTTCAGAATTTTTTGTCTTTTCACCAAAAAAGAAAGAAGCAGAAGCCACATGTATGTTGCTGGCAAACACTTCTGTTACTTTCACCTCAAGCATAAGAACCAGACAGGCCAGATGGCAAGGTTTTTAAAGGTGCTGAGCTTGGAAGTAGTTTCCATTGATTTCAAAGGGACTTCTATACATTAGTGCACTTCACACATTTAGGTTGAGAGCCACACTAACAGCTTGAGTATGGAGATTTGCATATTCACAGTGTAGTCAATGAGACTGTGCAGCAATTTTACAAGCCCTTTCCTCTGGATGGACAACAGTGACTGTGAGACAATCAGTCTACACTGATTTTCACATTGTAAGACAATAAACTTGGTATTTGTGTAACAGCCAGAGTGTAGGAAAATACATAACAGGGGAAAAAATGTGCTGTTATATATCATTATGCTAACTGTACAGCAGTCTAGAGAATATGATTCCATTTCAGTATGACATCCAGTGAGAACTTAGTTTCATCATAGCCTATAAAGTATAATTTTTCCACCACAAATTATATGAATTTTGGCAGAAAAAGGGTCATTATCTTCCACCTCAAGCTGTCAGAGTTTGTTTTTTTAAAAATCAAATCATTTCCTTCTATGATAAGTCACAAGGGAGAAATCTGGAAACATACAAGGCCAAGTCTGAGTTAACTTACACCCTTTTCAACCTCATTAACTTCAGTAGTATTGGCCAGGGTTGTGAGTTAAGCTGGAATTTGGCCCATGGTACGAACTCTGTTTCCAACACGTTTCTCTTTTTTTTATTTTATTTTTTACTACACATGTTACAGCATTTTTACACCATATTTCTTTATCTGAGAAATATTTGAAAGCTACAGTATAATTAAGGACATAACCAGAAATGACCCAATTCATTTCATGTAATCCCTGACATTCAAAATAATATGCATATCTGTAAACATAAGGCAACATTCTTTTTCAAAAATTATTCAATTACACTACATTGACAAAATGCTGTCACAAGCAGGAATATTCTCAGGCTCAGAAGTAGTCTTTCTCAGACTCAGAAGCAATCTTTCTCAGATATATCTCATTGACACACTTACAAATATGAGTGGAAAGTTTTGTCTCTGTGGGAAGCACATGCAGTGAATCCAACTCCTTATACAATGCAGGCAACATAGTGGAAACCACATACCCGAATTTTCACAAACATGCCTAGACTAAGATGAATGAGCTAACTGTACCTGTCTGTCCATGTCATTCACATTTACTGTTTTCATAGGATTCCCCAGGAACTGCATATGTCATTTAAACACCATGACTTCTGTCTTGTCCTTCATTTTTTTGCTGTACCCCAGAGCTGAGGAAGCCACAGCAACAGTCTGAGACAGAGTGTATTGATCCCACTGGAGCAAGACTTCAGACAAATTGTATTCTGAACTTTTTTGCCCACTACTTTTATCATTATTGTATAGAACATTGAAAATATTTTGGGACACTTTATGTTTGTATCTCAGATTGCAAGTGTATTCAGAAAACTTGTTTCAGTTTTCACTACTGTATGAATTTCTCTACAAAGTAGTCCTACATGACCTAAACTGAAATTCCAGAATTCACTTGTTCTCTCAATTTCTTCCCTCCATAGGTTAATTGAGTTATAGACATAAATTGTAAAATAATCCTTTGCAAACTGCAGAGAGTAAGAAGATTTAACAAGATTTGTGCAGCCATTTACTTTTCAGTTTATTAGCAATTTAAGAGACCTGTAAACCTACTGCTGCCTATTCTTAACATCTGCACAAAGAGAGTCTTTTAATTCATTGTGGCAGTGAATGCTTATATTTTTTCTCCTGTTTCTTGGAGCTGGACCCACTATAAATATAGTAAACATAGTCCCTTTCCCTGAGGCTTTCTCTGAGTTTACAATCCTATTGTGTTCTTTACTCTGCACACTCCTTTGGTTTAAATATTCTTTAACTGTTGTCAGTGTTTAGAAGGTTGTGGTAAGAATTTTATTAATCACATATTGTCTAACAAATACCTACACAAATTACTTTATAATATCATTAAAATTAGCTGACAGCTAGTAGCATAAATAGATCAAACAGGGATTAACTGGAAATAGATTTGGGGGGTAGCTTTTAGGACTGCTTAAGTCGTCTTATTTGCTCAGGACAGAGGTTCTTAAACATTGACTTCTATGTGGTGTAAGCATGCACATCTAATATTTCCAATGGAAATTTTTCACGGAGCAAAGATTTTTGCTCATGATTGTTTACATGTAGAGAAAGATGTACTAAATTCTGCTTCTGGAAATCAACCAGGTATGGAAAACAATTAAATACCAAAATCCCCATCAATATTTAGAAATATGACAAGAAGTCTCCTTCCTTAGTTTGAGAGTTACTGGGTTTATAGATACACATCACAGAAAAGATGTCTTCCTAAGTATGCACTTATTTTTACTTAATCAAATTGTCTGACTATTTTTCAAATATTATAGAAAAATCCAATAAAGTCTAGAGTCTTTCCTATTTTGCTGGGTTTAACAAACCTAAAAAGCAGTTTGTGGTAGTATTAGAAAGTACTACACGTATTTTGGTGCTTTGTTTTTCCCTTTTAATGCCTTACATGATCAAAGACAAAAAGAGAAAACATGAATTTAGTCAGATGCTGGACTCCATGACAGAATTTTATCTAAGAAGAATGAATATGCTAAAAGGTCAGAAAATTGTGCAAAAAGATGATTAAATATACTTTTATTTTTAACAGCGCCACAGAAGAAAAAGTAACAAATCTCACTGGGAAAGGAAATTGTAGCTGTTAATAAGAGACTAAGAGAAGATTTGCCTAAAAAGTTAGTTGAGCAAGGCCCAGTGAAGCATTTTCTTCGTGTATGATGCACATAACCATTTTAAAACATAACTTAACAAAGGAAAGCTGGATCTATGCCATCAGGTGGATCTATGCCTTTCTTTTAGAAAATTTTCAAAGCAAAAAAGTAATCACAGCAGAAGTGCCATACCAGTGAAGCTCACTAGCAATTTTGACGTTGCTCAGTACTGTGGAAAAGCATTCCATTACATCTCAGTTTGGACAACTTGACTGCAGCAACATGGGAATTCCCAGTGGTCTTCAATTTGTAGTCCATCAGGAGTCATCTGTCAGCAAGTCCTTTATGACAATGAATCAGAGCAACACCCTTGTGCCAAGTAAAGACATACTGGGTTTGAGATGTAAAGACTTGTCCGGGGTGAGAAAAGAAATTCAGATCAAGACATTTATTGGGGAAAACTCAGCCTAGTGTAACAAGCCCACACAAGGTCCACAGCACACTTAAACCTCACTGAGTGAAATTTTAGTACACATTTGTGCTGGTTTGAAAGCAAACCAGTGAGAGACTGCAAGCCTGAAATACAATTTAATAATAAAAAACAAAACAACAAATGCAACAAATACAAAAAGAAAACACTGACAGAGTCAGAAATCAACCTGACACCTTGTCAGTCAGGGTGTTGGTAGTAGTCCAATTAACTGGTGGCTGCAGTCCTTCTGGAGTGATGGGTCTGTTGGAGCAGTGATCCTGCAGATACGGTCCTCACCCAAAGGTCCAGTGGCAGCTCTTGTCCTCTTGGAATCCAGCAGGCAAAGGGCTACCTGTGCTGGTCCAAACCCCCGATTATATCCAGGTGGGAATGCTTGGCTCCCCACCCCCATGTGGGAATGCTTGGCTCCCTCCTTTGGGGTGAAGCATCTCACAATGGGAGGATGTAATTCTGTGTGTCATGCCTGGGTCCCTGGCAGCCCATGAAACAGAGACAGCCCCTGAGGGAGCCATCAGGGATGGGGAGGAAGTAAAGTAACAGCTTGTGGAGACTATATATATAATTGAATACATACGATTGGTTACACCTTACATTGTAACCTAGGACAACACTCCCTGTGCAGTTGGTGTGGGAATGTATCTGTTAAGGTCAAAGGCAAAGTGTGGAGCATCAGAAGGTCCACAGAAAGTTCATTAAAATGAAGCTGAGAAAACCAAACTCTGTGAGTCTTTCTTTACCTGTCCAGGCTTTCCCACTAGGTGTTTCTATATAGCTGTGAGAGTGCAGAGAACCTGGCTCAGGAGGCAAATGCTTTAAGCCCAGAATAAAGTGAAAAACAATTTTATGTAACCACTAAATCATGCAGTAAATGCACATGTAGATACAACAAGCCAGAGAGGACATTGCATATTTGTATACTACCATAGTACAAAATCTATGCAAGAGGTGCATGACAAAAAAATATAAAAAGCAAAATCAAACAGATAGCTTTACAGAAATAAAAGTATTAATTATGCTAAATGAACACTAAAAGAAAAATTATCTATTGGGACAAAGCTTTACATAACATATCTAAGGCCTACAAGTAACTTTCAAGAACATTTTGTGTGCCAGCAGGTAAGAAATTCTAAGAATAAAGGTAAAGAAACACATGCAGGATGCCTACCCACCATTTGTTATCTTCAAGAGTTACATAAGGTAACTACATATGACCTGCAAGACCTGTCCAAAGAGGCTGTGGTATCTCCTCAGATATACTTGACAGTCCAAGGTCCTGAGCAACCTGAACCTGTCTGCAAGTTGAAGACATACAAGGCTAGATGTAATAACGGGAATTGAATAGTTAAAGCGGAGAGTAGGATAGGGAATCATGAAGTAGAGAGCACCTGAATAAACAGTAGGTAGAAGGTTGACTAATAAGGCATTGTTTTAGCTTATTAAGCATGAAAAGCGTAGAATTTATGGCATTATTTTAGCATAGGGAGCTAAATGTATTTATGAGAGAGTAAAACTAGATGCAGCTGGACTCAGGACCTGGCAGCTGAAGAGTAAGACCAAAGAGCATGCACCAAGCACAAAGGTGAAAAGATCAATCTGATGAAGACTATCAGCCTTCCTCCTGACAACCCCTGGACGACCATCAGAGACCATCAGACTAATGCCAAGCAGGAGGAGACAAAGGAGGAGATTATAATGATTTCCAAGAACTAATTGTAATGATTACCACCTATTCCTGGAAATAATGAATATGTATGAGCATTTAATGTATATAAACTGTGAAGTTTTTGTCCCTGGTTGCATGAGTTTGGTGGAGCAATCCTCCTTGTGCCCAGCACTGGTTAAACAAATACCTGCTACTCAGAGATTCAAGTCTGTGAGTAGTTCTTTTCCAGCTTTTCTCGGCATCAGATGAACTTCAGAAATCCCTTCCAATCATCTTGATTCCAAACATCTTGATTGCTTCTATCATCTTCATCAGCTGAAGGGTCAGGCTCAAAGAATTATAGTAAATGGGGTAACATCTGGCTGGCTACTAGATGATAGTTTGCTCCCGAGGGCTCAGTGTTAGAATCAGTTCTCTTCAATGTTTTCATCAATGATCTGAACACAGGCGCTGAGTGGGCAATAAATAAGTTTGACAATGAAATTGAATTTCATGGAGCCGTTTATTACCTTCTGGACAGAGAGGTTTTACAGAGAGATTTTGAGTGATAAGAACACTGAGAAATCACAAATTATATGTAATTTAACAAGGACAAATACCACACAAGGACTGACACATTCTGCATCTGGAATGGGCAGAGAAGAACATTCTGAAGTTCAACAAGGACAAATGCAGGGTTCCACACATTTGGAAAAATAACACCAAGCATTTGTACAGGTTGGGGGATGACTTGCTGGAAAGTAGCTCTGCAAAAAAAAACTGGGAATCCTGTGGGACAACAAACTGTCCATGATCCAGCAGTGTGCCCTTGTGGCCAAGAAAGTCAATGGAATCCTGGGATACACTAGGAAGAGCACTGCCAGCAGATCAAGGGAGGTGATCCTGCCTCTCTACTGAGCCCTGACGAGGCCACATCTGGAATACTATGCCTAGTTCTGGGCTTCTCAGTGCTAGAGGCACTTATAGCTCTTGGAGCAGGTCCAGTACAGAGCTACAAGGTTGATCAAGGGACTGGAGCATCTCTTTTACAAGGATAGGCTGAAGGAGTTGGGCCTATTGGACTCGAGATGACTGAGAGGGGACATCATCATTCTACATAATTATCTGAAGGGGAAGTGCCAAGAAGTTGGAGCCAGGCTCTTCTCAGTGGTCTCAAGCAATAGGTCAAAAGACGACAGGCAGAAACAGGAAGTTTCACCTGAGTATGAGGAAGAACTTCCTTACTCTGCAAGTGACTGTGCACTGTAACAATCTGTCCAAAGAGGTTGTGGAGTCTCCCTCACTAGAGATATTCAAGAACCCTCTGGTCGCAATCCTGTGCAATGTGTCTAGGATGACTCTCCTTGAGCAGGGAGGTTGGATCAGATGTGGCCCCTTCCAACCTCATCCATTCTGTGATTCTGTAATCCTGGATGTTGTATAGATTGAGGGATGAGAGGCTGGAATGCAGTTCTGCAGGAAAAGGTCTGGGGGTTTTTGGATGATGCTAAGCTCAATATGAGTCAACAGAATGTCCTGGCAGCCAAAGTGGTCAACCATATCTTGACATGCATTAAGTAAAATATACCTAACCTGTCAAGAGAAGTGATTGTCCCATTATATGCAGTCTTGATGAGGCCTCTTGTGTGCAGTTGTAGGCTCTACAATAGAAGAAATATGTAGAAATATAAAAATGTGTCCAAAGAGGGGTAACAAGGATGGTGAAAGATCTAGACTACGTGAATTATAAGCAGCAGCTGAGGGTATTACATTTATTCATCTTAGAGAAGCGGAGGCTTAGAGGTGATTTCATAGTCTGTAACATCCTCATAAGGGGAAGAAGAGAGGGAAGTGCTGATCTCCTCTCTCTGGTGTATGATAGGACACAAGGGAATAGATTAAAGCTATGTCAAGAAAAGTTCAGATCAGATATTGAAAGAAAATATTCTTCATTGAATGTCAAGCACTGAAACAGGCTTGACAGGGAAGTGATCATTGTGCCAAGTCTGTCACTGTTTAAGAAGTGTTTGAACAATGCTATTAGATATATAATTCATTCTTTTTGGTTGTCTTGTGTGGAGTCATTAGTTGGACTCAATGATCCTCATAGGTCCCTTCCAGCTCAGGGTATTCTGTGGTACTACAGCTCTATGATTTTCAAGCTGCTGTTTTACACTGTTTGCCTGTGGAATATTTTGATTCATCTTATTCTCACCTTCAGTGTTTTGTGATAAGTCCTATTTACTTTAACCAAAACTAAATTAGCTAAAGCAACAGTACTGCTCAGATTCTTATCTTTTTCTATCTCCAGTGGTTATCAAACAATATTCCCTCTGTTACATAATTATAATTGCAAAACTGAAACCTATCAGAAAAGTGCTGGTATTATATAATAGCTCTACAGTTCGCTTAGGAAAGATAGAATGTTGATCCCTAGTAAAATAAATATCACCCAGTCAATGTTACACACAAATGGAAAACATCCTCCTTCATTGTTGCCTCTTCAGCTCATCGCTTGGCTGTAGAGAGCAGGCTTACCCTGAAGGACAGCTGTGAATCTGGGCTCTCACAGGCTCTGCTGATATACCCCTTCAGGCACACATTATCTGAACAAGGCACTGTTGTGCAGTCAAATCTGAAGTAGGATCCCACCAGTTCTATCCTTCCTCCCCATGCAGCAGTTAGAGGCAAAGCAGAACTTCTCCTGCATGCCAGTGTTGGACTGAAGTCAAGATTCTGCCCTGGGAGTCAGATAGGTAAATGCAAACCTTTGGGAAGATCAGCCTCTCCTCTTTCCTAAGGCTTCATCAGTGATGCACATACCTGGGGGGAGTTTAGCTCACTTTGAGTCTCAGGTTCCCATCTCATGGGATCAGAATCTCAGGGGACAGATTGGGTGTCTGTTAAAACGGAAATGATAAAAATAACCTAACTCTTGAGTGTTAATCTGTGCACCTATTCTCACAGACAGATAAATGAAATAAGCATATCAGGTTGTGGGCTAGGAAGTACCTGTCAGCCCTGCCATCAGTGTTTGCCCAGGGATGTAAAGGCCATGTCAGGGCTCATGACTTAGGTTCTACCACAAGTTTAGCATGCCCTGAATTGTGCTCTCTCTTGTCTCTCTCTATGCTGTCAGAGCTCCAACAGCAGCAGTAGCAGTGCCATTAAAATCACAGAATCACAGAATCATCAAAGTTGGAGGAGACCTCTAAGATTGTTGGGTCCAACCACTATCCTGCCACTCTGCTGTAACCCTCAAACCCTAAACCATATCCTCCAGTGTCAGATCTAGATGGCTCTAAAATACATCAGGGGTGGTGAATCCACCACCTCCCTGGGCAACCTATTGCAGTGCCTGAACACCCTAACAGTGAAAACTTTTCCCTAACTCTAATCTGAATCTCCCCTGTCTCAGCTTATGACTGTTCCCTCTAGTCCTCTTGCTGCAGGCATGGCAGAAGTGACCAACCCCTACCTCTCTACAACCTCCATTCATGTAGTTGTAGAGAGCAATGAGGTCACCTCTGAGCTGCGTCCTCTCAAGGCTAAAGAAACCCAATTCCCTCAGCCATTCCACACATGACAAGTTTTCTGGAAGTTTGATGAGCCTTGTTGCCCTTCTGTGGGCTTGCTCCAGCACCTCAATGTCCTTTTTAAAGTGAGGGCCCAAAACTGAACACAGTACTCAAGGTGTGCCATCACCAATGCTGACTACAGGGGGATGATTACTTCCCTAGTCCTTCTGGCCAGACTATTCTTGATACACCCATGCACACTGTTGGCTCATACTGAGCCAGCTGTCCACCAGCACTCCCAAGTTCTTCTCTGAAGAGAACTTTTTCACTTGAGCCACTCCTCCCCCAGCCTGTAGTGCTGCATGGGGTTGTTGTGTCCCAAGTGTAGGACCTAACACCTCACCTTATTGAACCTCATGCAGTTGTCCTCAGTCCACTGATCCAGTCAGACCAGGTGTCTCTGTAGAGCTTCTTACCCTCAGGCAGATCGACACTCCCACCCAACTCAGTGTTGCCTGCAAACTTTCTGAGGGTGCACTCAATCCCCATGTCCAGATCATTAATAAAGACAGGACCAGGCCCTACAATGAGCCCTGGGGAACACAGCAAGTGACCAGCCACCAATTGGATGTAGCTCCATTAACTACAACTCTCTGGGCCTGGCCATCCAGCCAGATTATTACCCAACAATTGAGTTCAGCCATCCATGAGTCCACCCATCTAAGCCACAAGCAGTCAGTTTTTCTAGAAGCATGTTATAGGAGACAATGTCAAATGCCTTACTGAAATCGAGATAGATCACATCTGCAGCCTTCCCTTCTTCAACTAAGCAAGTCATTTTGTCATAGAAGGAGATCAAGGACCTTCCTTTCATAAATCCATGTTGGTTGGACTTGATCCCCTGGTTGCCCTGCATGTGCCATGTGATGGCACTCAGAATGATTTCCATCATGACCTTGCCCAGAACTGAGATTAGGCTTAGAGGCCTGTAGTTCCCAGAATCCTCCTTCCAACCCTTCTTATATATGTGTGTCACAGTTGCTAATTTCAAGTCAGCCAGAACTTCTCCAGTTGTCCAGGACTGCTGGTAGATGATTACAAGTGGTTTAGCAAGGTGTTTTGACAGTACCCTCATTACCCTGAAGTGGATCTCATCAGGGTCCATGGACTTGTGAGCATCTAATTGGCACAGCAACTCATGAACTGCAGGGGCTTCACTCATCTCCCCATTATTATCTTCCTGCTGTAGGAGTTGGGTATCCTGAGGACAACCAGTCTTGACACTAAAGACAAAGGCAAAGGTGGCATTGAGTACCTCTGACTTATCCACATCCCCTGTCACTACACTACCCGCTGCATTTACAAATTGACAGACACCATCCTTGACCCTCCTTTTGCTCCCAATGTCTTTATAAATACTTTTTTTTTGTTGAGCTTGACTTTAATAGCTAAATCAAGTTCAAGCTGGGCTTTGGTCCTCCTAATCTTCTCCCTGCATGACATTTTGACATCCTTTTAGTCTTCCCAACTTGCCTGACCCTCCTTCCAGAGATGATACGTTCTCTTTTTTTCCCCCAAGCTCCAGCCATTTGCTTAGCACAATCCACAGGCTTTACCAGAAAAGCATGTTTTGTCAGGTAGTTTTCTTAAGTTGAGGATCACACAGAATCCAAATATCTTGTGTCCTGAGTAGCTCATTAAAGATGCTGAAAATATCTGAAAAGCTTCTATCTGCTTCTGTAGGGATGATGATGGTAATACCACTATGACTATATATGCTTACTTATACGTAATTGCTTCATAAATAGCTAAGGTACCAATATATGGGATTAAAGCAGTATTCTCACCTTTTACAGAAAGCTCATATTATGGATTGTATTACAAACAGCTTGTTGGCAAAATACTTTTAAAGAAATACTATACCACGAATCTGCTGCTATGTTTCACAGCAAGCTAAAGCATTTGCCATTCTGTACCATGCACTTAAGTCCTTGATGTTTGTCTCTGAGATTTTCAGAAAGTAAAGGAATTATAAAAATAAAACTGAGCACTTAGAGCATCATATGTTTACTCCAGAAAAAGTTATAAGGATTTAAAATTGATTTTATGCTTTTTCTGGATCTCACTTCCCTTCATCTGAACCACTGTAACATACATTTTGAATGCTCACAGGATGTTTCCATGCAACATAATTGTCCTGGTTCTGGCCAGGACAGAGTTAACTTCTGTAGCAGCCAGAAGGGGCATGCTAGGACCCTGGGGTTATTTCCACAGGCCATGTGGAAGGGACAGAGGCAGGTGAGTCTCCTTCCAGTTTGGCCAGTGTGCAGTATGTGCAGTCCTGTGGTGCCAGGTTCCATGTGGTGAGCAATCATGTGTGAATCCTTCTCCTATCTTGTACACTACGTTATTAGTATAGTTGCTGTTACTGTTAATTTTCTTATTTCATTGCTATTTGTAGTAAATTGTTCTTATCTGAATCCATATTCTTTTTGTTTTATTTTGGGTTTTTGTATGTGTGTGTGCGTGTCCCCTGTTCTTCTCTCCATCACACCACAGGGGGAGAGAGCAGGGTAGTGAGCAAATGTGTGGTCTGGGGTCTTTCAGTGGGAACACCAAACTGAGGAATACCATTCCTATACTCGGACACCCAACATAGGGCATAAAGGTTTGAGATGACAACAGATCTGACTGGAGTGGGTTGGAAGCAAATTTGCTATAAACATTTGTTGTATTAGGTCCAGAGTTGCTTTGTCCGTCCACACGGTTGTGGTATCTAACCTTGTATATACTCCCATATATCCACAATGTGCTTCTTGAGGTGCTCTTTCAGAGCAGGGAGGGGAATCAAGATTGTTTTGTTGCTGTACTGTATGATATCAACACATGACAAGATAGCATCAAGGGCAATGAGGGTCACTTTGTATGTGCATACAGGGGAGGATGATTTTCCCATCCTTTTCAGCCCTTTTTCCTCCTTCAGGCTTGTTACAATAGCTCTTGAGAATTTCAAATTTCCTTTGAACATTTAGGAAAATGTGCTCTTGACTCTATGTCTGTTAGGTCTCCTCAGAGTGGTCCACACCATGTTTAGAGTTACAGAAGAGATTTTTAGGAGGGTCTTTCAGAGATCTGCCCCAACAGTGGCATGAAATGTGGCAGAATATGGATTGGTTTTGGGGGAAGTTCTCTCCTCCAATGTTTTGGAAGTTCAACCGTGAACAACTACAGGACCCTGACAAAGTGATAGAATATTTGAAAGGAAGATGCTGAGGTAGTTCCACAGAGGCAAAAAGTCATCAACATGCTGGGCCCTGGCTACTAGCTATCAGACAATACTAGACAGAACCCTCAGAGTGAAGAGGAGGAAAGCAAACCAACAGGCACTTCTTGTGGTCACTCAAAACTGTAGCTAAACCAGAGGAACAACCCATGCCAGTAGAAGTTGCTCCTATACAGAAGAAGAAATTCAAGACAAAATCAATTAATTTAGTGAGGGATGAAGAGGGAGTGAAGAGAAGCAAACCAACAGGCACTTCTTGTGGTCACTCAAAACTGTAGCTAAACCAGAGGAACAACCCATGCCAGTAGAAGTTGCTCCTATACAGAAGAAGAAATTCAAGACAAAATCAATTAATTTAGTGAGGGATGAAGAGGAAGTAGGTCCCTCAGAACAGGAGGAAGAGGCAGGACCAGAGATCATTACCCAATCCCTATCCCTGGGAGAGCTGTGAGATTCTTGTGGTCACTCAAAACTGTAGCTAAACCAGAGGAACAACCCATGCCAGTAGAAGTTGCTCCTATACAGAAGAAGAAATTCAAGACAAAATCAATTAATTTAGTGAGGGATGAAGAGGAAGTAGGTCCCTCAGAACAGGAGGAAGAGGCAGGACCAGAGATCATTACCCAATCCCTATCCCTGGGAGAGCTGTGAGATATGTGAAAAGATTTCAACCACCATCCAGATGAGCATATTGTGACCTGCTTGCTTTGATGCTGGGATAGCATGGCCCACAGTTGAAAATTAGAGGGTAGTGAAGCCAAGCAGCTGGGATCACCATTCAGGGTTGCAGTCATTGATAAGGGGATTGGGAAAAAGACAGAAATTCTCAGCCTTTGGAGGTGACTTCAGCCAAGTGTGAGGCAAAGGTGTCTTTTCAAGGACAATCTGTCAGGGCACTTAGGCATGTGGAACACCATAGAGAAAGGTATCTAGCACCTGAGAAAATTAGCTGTGCTGGAGGTACTCTATAAAGATTCAAATAATGACCAGTCACTTACAGATCCAGATGAAGTCCAGTGTACATGACACATGTGGTAGAAGGTTCTATGGAGCATGTCATTACCATATACAAACTCATAGGCAGTGATGTCATGGAAAGAATGAGAACAAACAGTGCTTTGCCCAACTCCAACAGTTTGAAGAAAATCTCACTTCCTCCCTGCAGGCCTGTGTCTCAACTGTGGAAAGACTGACCAAGGACCTTGAGCAATTAAAAGAGGACTTCCAGCAATTTAAAGAGGAAGTGTCCCAAGCCCTGGCAGTAAACACCAGAATCTCTGTTATTAGGAGAAAATGCCCCCACGCCCAAGAGAGTGTACACACCATTATGTGCCCTGTGGTTTCTCTTGTGTGACCATGGAGAGAACATGGGGAAGTGGGATGGAAAACCCACCTTTGCCCCAGCAACACAGGCATGTGAGTTGAAGGAAAAACAATCACTACAAGAAATTATTCAATGATAAACACCAGTCCAGTTTCCAGTGGGCAAGTCCTCAGACAGACTAGAAGGGCTGATGTTACTTCCAATCCTCTTTAAAGGACCTTCAGTTCACATTTACAAGATGTGAGCAACATGTACTATGGCCAGGACTAGAGAGGCCATGCCTTCACCAGGCAGAGGAAAAGGACAATTAGATTTATTGTGACTTCTGTGTGGATTTGACGGCCTGGCACATCAGACCCACAAGAGTATAAGGTGAGTGAGCCTAACCAGGAACGAATGGCAAAAACACCCCATTGCAACTGGCTGAGAGGCCCCATGTATCCTTGGCATAGATTATCTCAGGAGAGAATATTTCAAGGACCCAAAAGGGCGTTGTTGGGCTTTTGGGATAGCTGCTGTGGAGACAGAGGTAATCAAACAGCTGAATATCTTGCCTGGTCTCTCAGAGGTCCCTTCTGCTGTAGGACTGCTGAGGGTCAAAGAAAAACAGGTACTGATTGCTTCCACAACAGTGCACCATCAACGATACTGCACCAACTGAGACTCCATGATCCCCATCCATAAGATGATTCATGAACTGGGGAGCCAGGGAGTGGTCAGCAAGACTTAGTCGCCCTTTAATAGTCCAATATGGCCAGTGTGTAAGTCCAATGAAGAGTGGAGACTGACAGTAGACTATCATGGCCTGGATGAAGTCACACCACCACTGAGTGCTGCTGTGCTAGACATGCTGGAACTCCAGTAAAACTGGAGTCAAAGGAAGCAAAGTGGTATGATACAATTGATATTGCCTATGCATTCATTTTTTTTCATTCTTTGGCAGCAGAGTGCAGGCCACAGTTTTAATTCACCTTAAGGCATGTCCAGTACCCTGGAACTGACTGCCTCAGGGGTTGAAACAGCCGCACTATTTGCCATGGACAGATCCAGTCCTTTTCCACTGCACTGGAAAAGGGTGAGGCTCCAGAACACTTGCAGTACATTGAAGACATCATTGTATTGGGCAACACAGGAGAAGCATTTGAGAAACGGGAAAAGATAATCCCAGTCCTTCTGAAGGCCGGTTTTGCCATAAAGCAAAGCAAGGTCAAAGGGCCTGCCCAGGAAATCTGGGGTTCAGGAATAAAATAGCAAGATGGATGTTGTCAGATTCCAGTGGATATAGTCAACAAAATCGCAGCTATGTCCTCACCAACCAACAAAAAGAAAAAACACGCCTTCCTAGGCACTTTGGGTTTTCAGAGGATGCATATTCTAGGTTGCAGTCAGATTTTAAGCCCTCTTTATAAAGTGGCACAGAAGAATGATCTTAAGTGGGGCCCTGAACAACAACAAACTTTTGAATCAGAGGAGATTGTTCATGCAGTAGCCCTTGGACCAGTCTGGACAGAGCAAGATGTAAAAAACATGCTCTACACTGCAGCTGAGGAGAATGGTCCTTCCTGGAGTCTCTGGAAAAAAGCATCAGCAGACACCTGAGGATGACCACCGAGGATACAAAGGATCTGAGGCCTGCTACACTCCAACTGAAAAAGAGATACTAGTGGCTTATGAAGGGGCTTGAGCTACATCAGAAGTGGTTGGCACTGTAGAGCAGCTCCTCCCGGCACCCCGACTGCCAGTGTTGGACTGGATGTTCAAAGGGAAAATCCCACCTATACAACATACCATTGATGTTACGTGGAGCATGTGGGTTGTGCTGATCACATAGCAAGCATGACTCAATTTCCTCTCCACTATTAACCTTATCCTGCGGACTCCTTCCCCTTGTAATCATAGCAAGCCAAAATCACCTACAACAAGAACCCTTAACACGTAAATGAATCTTCATCACAACCGTAATTCTAATCCAACCTTTTATCATCCTAGCCTTTTCCACCTCAGAACTAACACTATTCTACATCTCATTTGAAGCAACCTTAATCCCCACCATAATCTTAATCACACAATGAGGAAGCCAACTGGAACGCTTAAGCGCCAGCATCTACGTATTAATTTATACCCTAATCAGCTCCCTTCCCCTACTAATTACAATTATATACCCTCATGCCCAAACCAGCACCCTCCACCTAACAGTCATTAAACTCTCATCCCCCACATTTACCACTTCATGAACAAACCTACTATCAAGTCCAGCCCTTTTGATTGCCTTTATAGTGAAAGCTCCTCTATATGGCTTACACCTATGTCTACCTAAAGCCCATGCAGAAGCCCCAGTTGCAGGATCAATAATACTACTTGCTGCACTCCTACTAAAGCTAGGAGGCTACGGCATTATACGAACAACCTCTCTAATAACCCCCTCATTAAGCTACTTACACTACCCATTCCTCACCCTAGCCTTATGAGGAACCCTAATAACAAGCTCTATCTGCCTATGCCGAATCGACTCAAAATCAATAATCGCATACTCCTCCATTAGCCACATAGGGCTAGTCATTGCCGCAACCATAATCCAAACCAACTGATCATTCTCAGGCGCAATAATTCTAATAATTTCACATGGCTTAACCTCCTCAATATTATTCTGCCTAGCTAACACAAACTATGCACGCACACAGCCGAATTTTACTTCTCACATGGGGCTTGTAATCCCTCCTCCCCCTCATAACAACCTGATGACTCTTAGCAAACCTTACGAACATAGCACTACCCCCAACTACTAACCTGATAGCAGAACTAACCTAAATCACCCAGGGATCTTGGAAGTCATCACAAACTGGCCTGAAGGTGAAAATGTCAGACTTATCATCAGAGAAGGAAAAGAAGATGATACATGCTGAGGAGGCCCTGTCAAATAAAAAGCTACCAGAAAATGAAAAGTGATATGCTGTTTAATGATGGCTCCTGCCATATTGTAGGGATACCTTGAAAATGGAAAGATGCTGTATATAGTTCTATGCAATGAGTCACAGAAGCTATGGAGGGACAATGTGGATCAAGTCAGGTTGCAGAGCTGAAAGCCATCCCGCTGGCTTTAAATATTGCTGAAGAAGGGAAATGGCCAGAGTTCTACCTCTACACTGGCTCATGGATGGGAACAAATGCTCTCTGGGCATGGCTGAAATGATGGAAAAAATTGGCAGTACAGAGTTAAACCCATCTGGGCTGCTGAATTGTTGCTTGACATCGCTGCCTGGGTAGAGAAGCCAGTTGTAAAAGTACATCATGTAGAAGCACATGTACCCAAGAGTCCAGCTAATGAAGAATATCACAACAACAGACAGGTGGATTGAGCTGCCAAGATTAAAGTGTCTCAGGAAGGTCTAGACTGGCAGCATAAGGTTGAGTTATTTGTAGTATGTTGGGCTCATGATGCCTCAGGTCATCAGGGAAGCGATGTAACGTAGAGATGGGCTCATGATCAAGGGGTGGTCTTAACCACGGACACTGTTTCCCAGGTTATCCATAACTGTGAAACAGGTGCTGCAGTCAAGTGGGTGAAAAAATGGCTGAAATATAAATATGGAGAGGTCTGTCAGGTTGACTACATCACACGCCCACAAGCCCACTAAAGCAAGCTCTATGTGCCTACATGGTAGAGGTAACAACAGGTTAGCTGGTGATGTATCCTGTCTTACGTCACGGTCCAGAAAACCATCTTTGGCCTTGAAAAGCAAGTCCTGTGGCAATATGGCACCCCAGAAAGAATGGAGTCAGGCAATGGGACTCATTTTGGAAGTAGCCTTACAGGCACCTGGGCCATAGAGCTGATATTGAGTGTGTGTTTCATATATCCATACCATGCACCAGCCTCTGGGAAAATTGAATGTTAAAAACCACATTGAAAGCAATAGGTAGTGGAACCTTCAAACATTGGAGTCTATATTAAACAAAGGCCACCTGGTTAGTTAATGCTAGAGGTTCTGCCAATCAACCTGGCCCCTCCCAATCAAAACTTCCACGTACCACAGAAGGAGATAAAGCCCCCATGGTGCATATGAGAAGTATGTTAGGAAAGACAATCAGGATTAGTCCTGCCTCAAGCAAAGGTAAACTGTTTTGTGAGATTTCTTTTGCTCAAGGACCTTGAGTACTTTGGTGGGTAATGCAGAAGGACAGGAAAAAGCAATGTGTACTTCAAGCAGATTTGATATTTGGGTGAGTAATGTGAAATTGTATAGTACTGGTCACTGAATGACACTGCCACTGTATCCTATAATTACCATGGACAATGAGTATGGACTGCTCCAGCTACACCAGTCATGAGCTCCTGATGCAGCTTGCAGCACTCGATAGCGTGCCAGCCCTCCTGCCCTGACAGACATTTAGGACAAGTAGAGCTCATAGTCATGGACTAAATAAACTCAATAGATATTTTGGAGGGACAGGCACTGACTAGGGAATGACACCTGTGCTTGTGTGTGTGTATACATATATGTATATATACACACACAAGCACAGATATCATGTGTATAAATATATATTTATATGTGCATATATATTGTATAGTTGGAAAGTGCAGGATCTGGGCATGACATAGGTGATATAAAATCAGGAGTGGATAGTGACCTAGTTCCAATCAGGACAGGGTTATCTTTTGCAGCAGCCAGGACTGACCCTGGGGTTATTCTATATCACCTCACACCATTTGGAGGGAATGAAGCTGGGTGGGTTCCCCTCCAGTTCCATCAGTGCACAGTGTGTGTAGTCATGTAGCACTGGGTTCACATGGTGAGCAATCCCATGCGAATCATTTGCCTATCTTTTACACTATGTTATTAGTATAGTTGTTGTTACTGTTAATTTTATTATTTCATTGCTGTTTCTAGCAAATTGTTCATATCTCCACCTGTGATCTTGACTTTTTTTTGTGCCCCCAATTCTCCTCTCCATCCCACCTCAATGGAGGGGGTGGGGAAGTGACCAAGTGGCATGTGGTCTGGGGTGTTTCAATGGGAACACTAAATTAAGGAATACCATTCGTAAACCATGATAATAGTCCAAGTTAACATGAACCAGGCTGCCACAAACAAGAACTTCTTTTTCTTTAGGCTGGAGGTTCAGGAAATGAAGACTGAATCTTCCAGTCAATGTACAAAACCATATATAATTACTGAGGAATGCTGGTTTTTATCCTTGTAGCTAAATTATGCCACCTGAAGTATACACTAGGGCCACATTAGCTAAAAGGTATAGGTTAAAAAGAATGGAGAATTTAAGAAGAGTTTGAAATTTGTTTCAATATAATAAAGCCTGCTGAAGAGTCATTACATTATAATCATACATTAATATATGCTTAAGATAGAAGTATTTAGAGAACTTGTGTACCTTATATTATTTTAATTAGAAGACTTTACATTATTCTACATCACTCAGCCAAATTCTGTCAACATCCACATTGATGTGTATTAAATATGCACCTTATATTTTTACAACTATTAACAGAATAGAGCTGCACTATCAGCTCCATAACAAAACACTCAGAGAGACAGCTCATATGCTTTCATTGAAATCGTCATATGATTTAACAGGAGAAGAGTAAATACAGTTAAAATGTAACTGAGTATACACAATATGAAGGCTTCAATTAAAAGAGATCTTAGAATATTCTCAGTAGGGGTAAGCCTTCACCTCACAGAAATGTTATCACCCACTTTATGAAACATATAATACTCCATTAAATGTTAGCATCAGAGTCTTAAAGGTCACACTAGGGAAGAATGATGTAAACATTCCATACATGAAGACTGTGATCACCTTGTATCTTAGACCAGAAAGATATATACTTCATAGTTCGAATATAAATGCTAACATGTTACACTTTTTTTATTAAAGCCTTCCATGAAGGGTTAGATAACTATATCCACTTACAATTACCTCTAGAAGTTTTTCATCTATTGTAGCAGTTCAAAGTTCAACATGAATCAGGCCATGTTGAAGTTCAGTGGATATCAATACAGGACAGACAGTCAGGAAACCCAAAAACATAATGTTCAGATTTCTAAATTCTATGCCCCTGAACTAATAAGGACATTTCCCTTCCCCAGTTCTGTTATGCATGTGTTTCTAAGCACACTTTATTCTTGTCTCAGGGTGGCGATGCCAGTACACAGACCAGGACCTTGTTAGTGAACTCATCATTTCTCTACTGCCCTAACTCCCACAGCCGTTAACTCTGTCTTTCACAAGATCTGCTGGGGCATGTCTTCAGGGTGTTTTTTCCTTCTCTTTCTCACTGATGAGCCTGTCTTGCAAAGGTGTCTGAAATTTCACTGGGGAAATCCCAGAAGCAAGCAAGAGTGCAAATACTGGGCAGAGCATGTCCAGTGGCTGTGATCAGCCTGGATGTGCCATGCCCATCCGTATAAACTTGCCATGCCTGGGAGCATGTAACTTTCACAGCAAGGTGAGTTTGACACACCATGGATGCGCTGGCTTCACTGAGAGTATGCAGAGGAAGTGAGTCCATTCCATGCCCTAAGACAATGTGATTGTCACGTGCCCACAGTGAACTGCATAACAGTGACCCTATAAGGGAAAGAATTACACAGACCACCTTTGAACAGCTAGTAGACGTTTGCCCAGGCTTCCTGAAGACGCAGCAGGCAGTTTGACTGTTGCTGTCATTGAGCTGAAATCCAAAAATTCTGGAAAATATCTTCTTTTTTTGATGGGAAACAATTTCCATTGTCTTCAAAAAACCAGTTGCTTACTACATTCTTAGTGTATATAGGGCATTTTTACTGTTAGAATAACATCTCATCAATCTTTGCAAGCAGCTTTTCATCTATTTTTACTTTCACTGTTCTTACTCTAGTGAAAATAAATGGAGTATAACATTTGCCTTTTCTTTGCCCTGTTATGCATCTTCCCCAAAGCAAAACACAAGCTTTTAAATTTTTCCAACTCAATATGAACTTCCACTCCTCTAACATTTGAATGTGCCTGAACTGAGCACATGCATTGTCTTACATACAAAACATTTGCATAAAAAGCATACAAAGCACGCACACAAAAAGCTTTTGTACTGAGGTAGAGGCTGCTTGATGAGATGAATTACAGATCACAAGTCAAAGAACATTTGGCACCAATGCACCTATGCCTTAAAAATGTAGGTATTTTCAAGAAATAATATGTTGAAGCTCACCCACGACACTCCTTGTATAAGTTCCTTGAGTTCTATGAGCTTCTTTAATTTCTTGTATGCTTATAATACAACTCCATTTGTCAGGACTGAAAATCTGAGTTTTTTCACTAGTTGAAGTTTCTTTCTTTAAGAGATTCTTTCTTAAACCATAATGCTGTTTAAGGTACCACTGTTGCCAGAATAGGTGGGGTCATTATAAAGGGCTGCAGTAGAATGTCAAGTGTTTATCATCAATTGGAAGAAATTTTGTGGTAACTTAACATACAGCATTCAGATTATCTTTAGGAGGTCCCTTTCCTTCGTAACACCCTAGGGTGCATAAGCCATGCTTTATAAAATCACCATAGATGTCAAACAACCTGAAGCAGTTGTAGGGAGCCAGATAACTGGGACCAGTTCTGGGTCCTCTGCTTAAAAAAAAAAAGTATATATATATTCATGTAAAACTATGGACTGAGATATAAATAAATTTATACCTATATATTTACACACACACCTGCATCTATGAATTATTATTGCATATATGCTATATATGTGTGCATATAGATTCACCCATGATGAAAGTTTGAAGAACAGGTGAAGAAAGAACAGTAAAGAGCTACCATACTTCAAGTATTGAAAATCAAGAATAACTGTCCAGAGAAAATTTCTTTACAGTAAAAATAACACAGAATACACAGCAAGTGATGGTTGTAGAATTTTCATCATTTTTTGTATTCTAGATTCCCTGGATGAAAGTCTCCAAAGAATGACAAATATCTCACTGATGTCCCCTGAGCTGGAGAATGGCCTAGAAGTTTATCTTTTAAAGTATTTTATGGCAAAACTGTTAAAGACAATTGTTCCACCAAGAAAATGTGTATCTCTGAAGTTATTTTTAATTATCTAAATTATTCTGGTATAGATCTTTAGAAATTATGTATTTTGCTTACCTGTTCACTTAGACAAAAAAAAAAGCAATGTGATCTCATCCTCTGGAGCCTTTGCACTTCCTTTTTTTTCCTAAGCACTTCCCTTGAGAGCAGGTCAGGCTGATAGATGAGTGCTTCTATGCCTGTCAAGGTTGAGTCTGCCACTGCTATCACCCACCTTCTTTTCTTAGTTGGGCTAGTTTTGATTTTCTTTATCTGTGGGGCAGGCTGCGGTTGATTCCAGTTTTTTACATGTGCCAGTTATTGCCCCATTTGTCTGTAGAGCTAGGAACCTTTTCTGTGTGGGCACATCCAGCTGGATTGGGACATCAGGATTAGAAGCTGAATGCTTACTTTTGTTGGTCCCTTTTCTCTTCTCTTTACTGCTCTTCTTTTTTACTATTTCCCAGGTCCCACTGTTAGTGATCTCCTTGCTCTTCATATTTGTCCCTGTATGTGTTTCTGACCATGCCCAGTAGTCTGGTTTTCCTGTGTGGAAGGGGATTGTAACAATCTGTCCAACTCCTTCTCAGCCACCCTCTTGTCTCTTAGTCTCCTGACTGTCCCCTGTAACTCTACTACCTGTCTTTGTAAGTCCTCAAACAGGGCACACCTGTTGCAGCCAGGTGGGTTGTGCTTTTCCTGCTCCCTGATACTCCTTATCATCCTCATTTCTTCCTTCAACTCTGCTACCATGCTAAGTAGATCCATTACCTGTTCACACCTTATGCATGTATCCTCTCTGCTGCCCTTAGGTATCTTTTCCAGGCTTAGGCATTCACTACAGCCAGAGACTTGAACTGCTGCACACTGGTAACTGAGGTGTGTGTGTGGGTCCCGGTGTTGCATTTGACAGTTGCTCTGGAGTGAGTGAAAACTATATTAATCTGTTCTGGTCCTGTTCTTATTAGACTAATTTGGTTTTCTGTGTCTCTTTCTGATTTCTTGATCACGGTTTTGATTTACTTCTGAAAAACAGGTGGACATTCTAGAGCTTTTTAGAGCTTTTTAGATGCTTTTTAGAACATTTCATGGCTAGGTTCACTTCTAGTCACACTGAAGAGGTCTGAATTTATTATTTCCTCAAAATACTGAAAGGTTTTCTATATTCATTTTGTTTATACTACAGATGATTTTAATTATAACTAACCCTTTTGGAGTTATTCTTATGTAAGTTTCCATGAAGTCATACAGAGAAAATTATTTTTCTCAATCACATTTTCTGAGTAGTTTTTTCAATATTTGAGGGACAAATCATTGACTGGAATCTATCAATGAAAATATCCTCTTCAGTAATTCTTGCAGCAGAACTTCTTTGATTTTCTAAAACAAAAGATTTTATTGAAATCCCATGCAGGAGGGCTGCAGTATGCCTAGTGAACCCTTGTTACTCAGATATTACATATGGGCCATGGCAATCACAGCCACATCTACAGGTTGGGTGGGGAAGTAATGGAGACCAGCAATGAAGAGAACGACTTGAGAGTGACAGTGGATAAGAAATTCACAAAGAGTCAGCCCAGAAAGTCAATCAAGTTCTGGGTTTCATCAAAAGAAATGTGGCCTGTGTTCTCCTCTGCTCTCTTTAGACCCCACCTGGAATACTGCATGCAGTTCTGGAGTCCTCAACACAAGAGGGGCACTGGACTGTTGGAGCAAGTCCAGAGAAGGCCACAAAGTTGCTAAGAGGACTGGAGCATCTCCCCTATGATGACAGACTGAGGAAGTGGGAGCTGTTCAGCCTGGAGAAGACTGCATGGAGACCTCATAGCAACTTTTCAATATCTGAAGGGGCCTATAAGGAAGCTAGAGAGGGACTCTTTATTAGGAATTGCAATCATAATACAAGGCTAAAGGGGTCCAAATTGAAGAGGGGAAAGTCTAGGTTAGGTATCAGAAATAAGTTTTTACTGTAAGAGTGGTGACACATTGGAACAGGTTGCCCAGGGAAATGGAGGTTTCCTCAATCCTGGCAGTGTTCAAAGCCAAGTAGGATGAGGCCTTGAGCATCCTGGTCTAGTGTGGAGGTGTCCCTGCCCATGGCTGAGGGGGCTGGGACTAGATGATCTGTAATGCTCATTCCAACCCCTAAAATTTTATGATGATTCTATGATAAGCATCCTCAATCTTTCAGGAGAACACAAGGGAATACAATAGCCATTCTGAGCATTTTCTGTGGATTTTCACACCTGAAGATAGCAACATATTACTAGAGATATGGCTTAGGAGAGTCTACTGTAGAGTGCATGAGTAGACAAAGTTTTTTGCATGATAATTCATAAAATCACTTTAGACAATATGTTGGTTTGTTACTGCTGTGTTGCTCCTTCACTATGCCAACTTTTAATGCCAAAAAGTACACAGTTTATGTCAAAACAAAGGTTCTACCATTACCTCATCCTGATGCACTTTTTACTGAAGATTTGTAGTTGGGAGTTTAATAGAGATAATTTCAATCACGTGTGCCTTTAGGTTGTTCCTGAAGAGTATTTTGGACAGTCATGCTTCCTCCTCCTGCACTTTCTAGCAGAGTAGCTGAGCATTTTTATTAGCTCTTTGGAGGATGCCTTCAGTCTACTCTAAACCTTTGCCAGTAGTGGGAGTGTCTTGTCGCAGCATTAAGAGCCGTGAGTAAAATGTCTGTGGTCAGAGAGACTGGAAAATTGTTATTCATATTCAACTTAAAAGATGACAAGGAAATCTGGTTAGCATTACAGAGATAATCACTCTTTCTAGGACTTTCCTCAGTGGAGGTGATCAGAAGAACCAGCCATCAAGGAAAACAGTAACAGATGTTCCTATCCTGCATACAGTTACTAATTCCTTGGCCACTGCTATGCAGATACATTCCTGCAATGAGAAGCAATGACATAAGCCTGTTCCTTTCCTTCTCATCCTAACTACACACTACAGCTTTCCACTAAAACATACTACAGTAACAGCACAAACTGCACATGACAGCAACACTTTCCCTTGCTTCCATGAGCTTGCCACATAAACATATGGAATTTGAACCTAGCAGGTAGGTCACACCACAACAAAACCTAGTGTTTGCTATGAAAACTGCCATCTCCCAAACCCATCTTATCAAGCCTGTCTTGTCCAGTAATACTTAATGAGCCAGAAAAATGCTTAATCATATAGCTTATAAAATCTGGAACCTTATCTAGTTTAATTGAGATTTGAGTACACCCCAATAAATCTATGTTTGTTACTCAAGTTCTGGGCTCTGACCTTTACACAATCCCTGCTTCCTCTGCCAGACCTGTTAGTAAGCACAGTACACTGAATTTTATTCACACCAGTTCTGCCACCAACTTAAACTCAATGATACTTGACAGCCCCTGAGCTCACCCAGGAGACCAGTTATGAATATAGCCCTCGCCCTAACTCAGTAAGAAAAGTTCGGACGAGGCAATATATCCAGTTCACCGAGTACTGCTGGACTAAACTCTTGACTAAACACTTTACTAGTCACAAACCTCAACAAGAACTCTAATGATACCTGACAGGCCCTGATTATAACAGCACAAGACTGGTCAAGTTCAACTCTAATAGGAATCCACATGTCCTTTTGTGATTGGCAATTTTGCTAGCTCTTTGTCCCTGCTCACCTGAGTTCTAAGCTTCCTAACAGGGCTAGCATAGGATAGATGGCTATCTGAGCCCTGCTCACTTAATTGAGACTAAAAAATCCTCGCTATGTTTATATCAAATATCCTTCTCTTTTCCTCTGCCTCTGTACTAATTTTATTTATGTACCAGACTTGATTGCGCTCTATGGCCTTTGTGAGCTCTGGTAATAAATCTGCTTATTGAAAGCTATTGGACCAGGCACAATCCTACTCCCAGCACTAGCCTCAAAGCTAATACGGAATATTCTCCGTATATTTAAGTCAAATTTAGACATCCCATTTCTCTCTGGACAGTTCCTTGCTGCCAGCTTTATGAAAAAGCATACCTCCTTCTCCTCCTTCTCCTCCTTCTCTGCACATAGCTTTGTGTGATTCAGCTTCCAGCAGGATAAAGAGTGGTGAAAGAAAGAAGGAAATACAGGCAAATATGGTGTAAAAACAAAAGGAAATTCCTTCCCTGTTCAGCTTCTATGAATGCAAACCATAGTTTTCAGTACAGCCCTCTGTCTGTCTGACGCCTCTGAAAGATAGTGTTACCAGCATGTGACCAGAAATATCCACAGGGAAATAAACCATAATGATTCAACAATCTACTACGGCAGCAGACTCCAAAATTACTGTGAAGGTCAAGAAGAAGGACATTAAGTATCTCAGGTGAAGATAAGGTTCCTTTGTTTAGACAAGTGAACTGACTTGACTCCTAGTGATAGTCACATCTTCTACCACAGCAAATGTGAACCATGACTTTGCATGGTGTTCAGTAGTAAGAGGCAATAGCATTGTCTGCTTCAACCATGAAAATACTACCAGCTATTTTGCTACTTTTCCTTTTGGGTTTTGGTTTTAGAGAATCTGCAAAACCCCAGCCATAACCCCAAGGTCAAATCAGGTCCATTGATATTATGTGGAACATCACCCCTGATTTTAGCACTGAGAAATGAAACGGTTGCTGTTTTCAATTCGTGCTGTGGCATGCATTTGAATTGTGCTGATACTGTCACACTGTATAATACACATCGCAAAAATCTGGTACTAGGCAAAGGCTTGACTAGATCAATATGCTCAGAGTGGTAGCAGTTGTTTTTACTAATGACCAATGTTACACCTTACTGTCACTCCACAGCTTCTAGTTTACCAGTCCTTAATCTAGGTGCTCACAACTAGTCTCACAATTCAATCATATGAATTACATTGCAAGACTGAAATTTAATCACTACCATCTTAAACCTAATTTGAAATCTACTTTCCAATACTGCATTTGTCTCTCTTAGAGTTGACTGTTTACTAAAACATAACAAAAACCTGAGACCATGCTCACTGACACCTTGTGAAACACCTAAAACCACTCCATCATGCAGGTTGGAGTAGACCATGGGAGGTCTCTATCCAGACTCCCATCCAAAGCAGAGTCAACAGTGCATTCAGGCCAGGTTCCTCAGAGCTTTATGCAGTCTGGTCTGGAAACCACCAGGGACAGCCATTTCAGACACTCAGAGATTCTTGTTTTAGGGTGAACTCTGTAACTCCCTAGAGAATTCTATTCCTCATTTTATCTTTGAAGAACTTGATAATCATGGTCCTAAATGGGATTGTCTACCTGTATGGTCTCAGTGTATTGCCACAGATTCAGTTTGTTTAAATCATAATCCTTACCATATCCCTAGGCAAAACGACAATCAAATTGCATTCGTAATGTGGACAGAGGAGAACTGAACCACCAGTGTTCTAACTTCCAGGGTTCACTTCTTAAGGGTTTATTTTTAGTGAAAAACATCTAAACTGTAAAAGTAAACCATAAGCCTTGGTTTAAGTGAACCTCAGTAATACTATCTTGGACATTATTCATCTTTTACTGACTGTTTACTTCTGGAATCTGCTTTCCCACAGCACTCTCACTGTCAGTTCACAGCTTCTGCTTTATTAAGCCCTAATTCCAACCATAGGCTTCCACTAGCTTCAGTGGTGTTCTCCAAAGGTCACTGCCTATTTTTACTACTGAGAAAGTCAACAGCTAGTACTCCAAATTTCATCAACATCTGTTTTAAGATTACTTTGGGATTGGCTTTCAAACATTCTAATTACTATTATGTAGTTTACTAAGCTCTATTTTCATGAAACCTGATGGAAAGATGCTGCTAGGTATCTCCCTAGCCTAGTTAAGTTTGCTGTCTAAAAACAACTTCATATATCACTTTAAAAGGTAGTTTACATCCTCACTGTCTATAACATGTATCCTAGAGCCCAGATTTTAAGTGGCATTAATAAAATAGTGAAATTTCTAATTTTCTCACTGAAAACATAATTGCCACCACCTTAAAATAATATTATTTACTTACTTACTTATTTTCATTTTGTCTACCAGCTGCATACTTCATTAAATCTAGGAATCACTGTAAATTCAGAAGATGAAACCTCTCCAGACAGACAGACAGATGAAACTACCTGATCAACACTTTTAGGAATAAACTCTCATGTCATGCTAAGCTTTCTAGTTCATTGACTCTCACAGCTGCAAGACCGAAATGCTCTTAAACTACTCATAGTCCCAAGATAGCAGCCAATACTGAATGCATAAAAAGGCTAAAACAATTATTTGATCGAACTGTTGCCTTGAATTTCAGCACTAAATGTGTTGCAAAAACCGGTGCCACTCAAGCTCTAAATTAATGCAGGTGGCTTATTAAAAAAACAGAATAATAAGTCAGTCTGCTACTAGGAATTCTTTGCATTTAGTTGCTACAACAGCAACAAATCTACAGCTTTTTGTGAACAATTTATGATTGCCTAGAGATGACAGAAGCAAAAAACTGAGATAGGCACATAGGTTTTAAAAAGAGAAATAATGTTTTTGACAATATAATTCATACTTTAGTATTCTGCAGCCCCTTCCAGTTTATTCTGTGCTCAGATGAGCTGTGACACTGCTAAACCCAACCTTCACTAACACAGAGATCACCATATCTGACTTAAATGTCCTTGAAAGCAAGCTAGAAGTAAAACATGATAAACAATTTCAGCATTAGAAATACAGTTTGCAGTTATGGGTTTTTTTTGAGCCTTTCAGTACAAAGGTGAGAAATCATTTCCTAGGAGATTTAGGTTTATGATTCCATATCTTTATCTTGAGCTACCCTATCTTAATCTCTTCAGTTTCTCATTCTATGGATTAAAACCATTCTGATGAGTGACTGATAAAGGTGATCTAACAGTCAGAATTAAGGCTCAAAAGAGAATATGCAGCATACTTCATCAATGAATTCTACAACTTAGGAATATATGACCATGACAAGTAGTTATATTAAATAATTTTCAAACTGATCACTTTGCATAATTTAACACATCCCTATAACAAAGAAGAATGATTTAATACATTTTCCTTGTTTTCAGAGGTCTTGTTTATTACAATCTGTTCATCTGTCTCCATTTGACCTTCAGTTTGCAAGCATCAGTACTCCTGTGTCACCGTGATGTCATTGTGAGATTGTTTCAATTATCTGTATGTATGCAAAAAGCATAACTGAGGCTTTGTAATATGTCTGCAAAGAGCCTGAATTCATCAGATGTATGACTGCATTTAATTTCCATACCTAACTGTACTGATAAGTCATATTCTGAAAAAGCAAACTTTAACTTTCAAGAGGTACAATTATTACACAGCACACAAATAATGGAAAAGCTCTGAGATCCCAATGAGAAAAACCTGGTTAATATTTAAGTGCAATATAGTACCTAGGTGGGATAGGAATGATAAGGCTTGTACCACAAAACTTCACAAACTACATTAATAAAATAGGATAATTTTTATTTTGTCAAATTGCATCTTGCCAAAGAAACAAAAATTTAAAAAAGCAAAAAAGTAGACTAAAGGAAATATTGTTTGAAAAGTTGTACATTGTATATTGCTAAATTTTCTAATCCTGTATGATCTGCTGTGAAGTGAGGGTTCTTGTCCTTTTGTTTATATTTACCTATCTGCCTTACTACAAATATTTGGAAAGTGCAAGTCCTCAGATAGACAGAGATGGCTTTCTGAGGCACCTGGATACAGGAGTAACCTGAACTCCATGGGTTGGTGCAAGAAGAAATGCAGATGGGAATAAGGAGGTTTCCAAACCAAAAAAAAGTGTTTCTTTGGAAAGTCAAGGCAGACAAATATCTCACCACGTTGTATTCTAAATACAAGGAGGAACTAAATACATGGTAATCCTGTACAGTGGGAGAAGGGAAAAGGATGGAGAGAGTTTTCTGGTTATTAGCCATATTGCTCTTTGAATTTCTGAGAGAAGTTCTATGATGAGACATCTAAGAAACAGCACTCAATACATCCAAAGTATTCTATTCTATGAGAAAAGGGCTAGATTGTATTCTTACAACGAATAAAGAGAGGTTTTCCTTAATTACTTTTTTTCTCACTCTGCAGGATGGAAAGATCTTCATCAGACATAAAGTACAGAAAAGTCCTTAGAAGACTGATACAACAAACTTGGAAAAAGTCCAAGTGCAGTTATTATTTGTACTACACTTTGGAGTAATGCAATTCAGAAATGCTAACAAAATTCATTAGGCCTTCTTGAATGCAGAGTCTTTGCCAAGGAGAGAGTCAGGTGACATGAAACAGAAGAGAAATCTCTGAATCTGTTAACTGCTTTCCCATTATGTCTCTGAGCCTCTGTCAAATTATTAAAAATAAACCTTTATTCATCTTTTTTTGTACTGCCGGGCCAAACTCCTGTAATAATACACAGAATCCCTCCTTTCTACTTCTGCCATTCAGCAAAGACCCACTTGTCTCTATCTTTTTGATCTACTGCCATGAACAAGGAAGACAACTTCCAGTATCAGTGAATTATTCTTTCCAAGAGAAGCTTAGGGTATTTTCCTAGCAAGTAACTCCTTACAGAGGAGTTGAAATTGAGTTATCATCCATTTGGATTATTTTTGTGCATTTTGTGCTTTTCTGGTTTTAAAAGTTTTTTCTTCCTTTCCCTTTGGCTTATTCAAGTCTCTCTAAAATTCACTACAGAAAAGAACAAAAGAATGCAACTAAGCATAACTATGCTAAATCATCCCACCAGCAGAACATTCAGAGATGAATTGGTCTCAATTAGTGCCTTGCACATTTCTGTACTGCCCAAGTGCTTTCATCCTTTCTTTTCTTTCTAAGGAGAAGTAAAAAAAAAAAAATGCATCAAAGAGTACTATCACTAGGACTAATTGTTACTACTAATGCATGCCATTTTCATTAAGTATTCAGCTTTGGCAGAACATGGCTCTACTAATCTCATATTCCAAAATAATAGAATTCAGAAGTAATTAAAAATGCATATTTATTTTTAGTCCCATTATTCCCATTAATCACTGTAGTTAAAGCAAAAAAAAGAGAAGATCTCAACCAGTAGGAGGAAACAACCAGATCAGAGAATATTTAAAGCACTGAGATACTTTGAAATAGCTTCAGGAAGATAAGTTTAACCTTAGAATACTAAAAATGGTCTATTAAACTGATAGAATCACTAGAGAGTCACTCTGAGATCACCTAGGGAATGAATGGGAACACAAGGAAAAGGCAAATATGCAGCCTTTTTTAAAAAGAAGGCAGAACCTAGGTAATTAACTTAATTGGAATACCTGGATACATTTGAGAGTAAATTAGCTATTAGTAGGCAAATGAAACAAGCAACACTGAGATAAGTTACAGCAGAAATGGATTTGGTTACAAAAAATGAAGAACCCAGACAACTAAATGAAGGTAGTTTTCTTACACAAGATTCTGAGAAAGTGGGGAGTGTCTAGCCTGGAGAAGAGAAGGCTCAGGAGGATCTCAGACATGTATGTATAAACCTGATGAAGGTGGAGACAGACTTTTCTCTGTGGTGCCCTGTGCCAAGACAAGAGACAATAGGCACAATCTGAAACATACAAAATTATGCTTAAGCATGCAAAGACACTTTTTTCACTGTGCGAGTGGTCAAACACTGGCACAGACTGCACAGAGAAGTTCTGAACTCACTGTCTTTGGACACATTTAAATTCACCTGGACATGATCCTGCACAACCTGCTATGACTGACCCTGCTTTCAGCCAGGGTGGGACTGGGTGGTCTCCATAGGCACTGCCCCACATCAGCCATGCTCTGGTCCTGTGTTCTGATAGGATAATAGGTTTTATGAATTCTAGTAAGATTTCTGAAATTATTCCTTGTGGCATTCTAACAAACAAATTAAATCAAAGGTACACAATGAAAATCATGAAAAATCTTTTGACATGAGCACAGATGCAGTACTTCCACATTTTGTGAAAAAGCATTAATGTTTCACCAAATCAATGGAAAGACTTATTTAATGGGATTGTGTGGAGCCTGGGTTTGGCCCTACAGCTTCTTCCTACATCACCAATTAACTGAATCTGAGTAGATGTTTTTATTGCACATGAAAACATATTGTCATAGAATGTAAACATATTTGCATGTAATGTATTATATGTAAATATAACTATATTCCATATTTGAAAGGAAAATTAGCATGGATAAAAGGTTAAAATTGCTATATAAAAGATGTTGGCAACTTAGAGAAACAGCATAAAACTAAAATTCAATTTATTAGATGTTTTTGGCAGTCCCTTAGGGAAGAGTAAACTGATTGGCAAGCAGTTCTTCAGAAAAGAGACTAATAGATTGTATGAGATTGTAAGATGAACTCTAGTTAGCAAAGACCTGCTCTCAAGTAATGTAAACATTAAGTGGGAATGTAAAAATAGGAGCACAGAATGCAAGATAAATGAATTAACTCTTCCACTCTGCTCAAAATTGGTAGCACTTAACCTAAAGCATTACAGTCATTGATTCTGAAGGAGAAAAACCTCTTGTCTAGCATTTCCATTACACCTTGATTAACAGGGTCACCATGATTATTCACTTTGCTTTGTAATGCAAATACAAAAAGCATGAACTCACCAGCATGGAATTAGCATTCAGACAATTTCATCCTAGAATCTACAGTGATGAAAATGCAAGCCTTTTAATACTGCCTCTAATGTCCATGTTCTGAGCCTCCATAATAATAATGAATTCTGTAATATAAGATATATGTCTTTGCTCTTAGAATGATGCTACAAGGATAGGACTTCAGAGAATTTATGTTCAACAATCATTTATTGCTAATGTTTTGCATGCAAACAGGAAAAAGAGGGAAAAAAGTGCTTACTGGGTTGTATTTAAAAAATAGACCTATTGAAAAATGTAAATTTGTTTTTAAAGGAATACTTATAATTCACTGAAAGGTCTTTTTGAGGTTTTTTGTTATACCACTGAAAGCATTGTTCAGCTGCTAATAACAGTGGAAAAATTGAGTCTCTTTGCATATTTTGGCTCAACTGTCCCATCCTAACCTTCTGACCACACATTGATGCATTGAAAATTTCTGATAATTTGAAAGATTACTACTCCTCTTGTCCAAGAACAGTTACTGAGCATAGTATCTTGATCTAATCTCACTTTTTAAAGTATTGTCATATATTAATTGAATTACGAGGCTGCAGAATTCTTGTGAGGAATCATGTAAATATAAAGTATAACAATATGGTTTAGTCCTAAAGATAAGTAAAGAAAAGATTGCTTCCACCTCTTTTTCTTCTTTGAAGACTTACTTGTGGGAATTCAAAATCTACAGATGCACTGTCAATAGAAATTAGAAATATCTAATAAAATGGTCTTTGTGAGCACAGACCAGCTGCTGGAGCTCTGTAATATAGTCAGAATCAGCAAGGATGTGGAATAAAGCAGCTGTGCCTTTCAGTTGTTTTACTCAGCTATTGCTGCTAACATCTATAACAGAGGAAACAAGCACAGGCACCATCTGAATTTCTGCAATACAACTGTTTGTTTGATTCTCTCTTCCCTTTCTCTGAAACTGTTCCATGAGTCTCGTGGAAAGATGGGGGCAGGGCGTGTTCTATTTTGTTTTTTCTATTCTACACTTAGCTTCCTTTCCTGTTCCACAGAAATGGAGAATGCATCAATCTTTTTATTTTTCCCTGATAGCAAGGGAAAGTGGACTGTTTTGTAATATTCAATCAGTCTGTGTGCATTTCTAAGTTGTACAGGGAGCTGTTTTGGATCTCAGAGGCACAGTTCCATCTCAAAGTTGAAATGACTTGCCAAAAAAAGGAAGCAGAATATTGTGATTTTTTTAAGCTAAAAATCCTCTCTACAGCTAAAAGAACTAGAAACAAATGTCCCATAAACAATAACAGGGAATTTTAACTTGAGAAAGATTTCTGAAGGGCCTCTTTGTAAGGACACTAATCATTCCTAGGGATATAGAGAGCCATCTGAGATAAAGCACTGGAAAGGCTGTCAGTGTAATGGTTCTGAATGCTGATGAGCATCACTTTACATAGAGGACAGTGCTGAACTTCAGAAATGAAGCAGAAGATTCCTCTCCATTGCTGCTGACAAATATTTCAGCCATAAGACCTGATTAAGTACTAATTGCTTCCTGGCAGTGAATGCTTTCTGTGGTATCTCAAAATGAAAATGAGGATGTGTAACCAACCAAGAAATTCACTAGCTTGGCAATGACCTGTTCAGAGAATCTGATGGACATTTAGTGATACATTCAACTGTTTTCATGATGCAGTATTTTTTAAATTCTCATCATGTATAAGAAAAGATTCTGTAATAGAAAAAAACATTTTCAGACTGGTTTGCTTAGATTTTCCATAGAGTAAATGGAATTCCAATTTAGATTATTATTTTAATGGATATTTTGACATATGTAGCACAATATGAATCAATATGGCTTGAAGAAAAAATATTAATAAACCACTTTTTGAATATCATTTATTAAGAATGCCATCACACAAGTGGACCCAAATAACATTTAAACTCAAAATATGAGACCTTTAATGAGTAGGCTCAATTACCTACTGTACATAATTCATCTGACAAGTGCAGTTCAGTTCTTTGTTCATAAATCATTCATGAATCCACCCCAATTATATATATATAAGTTGGGAAAGATTCATGAGTGATTATAAATAGATATTAACCATCCATGGGCATATCCTGAACAGATTATGCAAACAAATTTTGGCTGCTGAGCCATTCACATAATGGTGCTTCCATCTGTTCCAGGCATTTCAGATGGTCACATAGAACATGGGGCTATTGTTTCTGCTTTCCCATAAGAGGATAGGAAACCAATGCAAGCCAATAAAAGAACAGAGAGAACAGCAAATATTTTTGTTCATTGCAAAATAATCTGCTTCCACCCACTTTAATGCAAGAAACTGTAGTTCTCTGAGCACTTTAGTGTGCATTTCTAAAATCAGCAAAGCAAAAATATATGTATTTAAATGTTATGGAAGCATGAGAATGCTTACATAGAGACTTATAAAATTTGAATCTTTTCTGCAGCACAAATAGGTACGTAATCTGTCCAAACCAATAAATTACAGTGCAGTTCATTTTCATTACTTTCTTTTCAGCCTTGGTAACAGCTCCAAATTTCCCTGCCTGCTCATCCCTTTCCTTATTGTTTTGAAGAAAAGTATTTCATGACACTCTGTTATGTGCCATTTGGTTATAATCCTACCTTTCAGCTTTAGGAAAAAAAATACACATAGCAAAATGCACATTGCTGAAGCACATATATCTTTCTTGTTTTAATTTCTTGTGAGAGTATTTAGAAGAGTGGATTTCTTACTTCTATAAAGCTTATTCTTCTCTAGATTCCAGCATTTCAATGCTCATCAGTTTTAGTTTGTCATTTCTGTTTTAAGTGCTTCTGAAGCTAGAAGACCTTTCCAGGAAAGTCCTGTGTATGTTGAACTGGTGTGACAATGTTTTCCTCCAACCCTTCCTAAAACTTGTACCTTCACTGAAAAAAAATTAAAAATTCTATATTTCCTGGAAAGTAAAGTGAGAAAAAAGTAAAGCCACCAGTTCGGTCAAAATCACTCTGAAAAGGAGATGAAGATTAGGAAGCTTTTCATTTTGAAGAAAATTCTGAACATTGGTTGCCTATAAAATGCTGACATTGCAGGGGGTCACTTTTATCTAACATAAACTAGAGAGAATATACTGAGAAATGACTTTGGTTTTAAATCTTCTAAGCAGCTACAGTTGACCTGGTCACAATGATTCATCCCGGCTTACAATTGTAATTCCAATTTATCAAACTCATATAGTTCCATTTACTTGTAATGATACAGATAAGTATTTCCAAAACTAAATGGACAGCTACATACTGTTGTAAAATCTTTGAATGTTCTCCAGCCTTGACCAGATACAGCTGTGCCTGACTTGAGGCTACTGTTCCTCCTGCAGAGGAAAGCTGCAGGAAGTATACCTTCCCAAAGTTTCTCCATTTACATGATGGTGACCACTGTGTGCTGTTATTATTCTCCAGGAATTCGTAACCACCCCTTCAGCTGAGAGACAATAAGTCATTGTGGAAGTACATTTCAATACAAAGCAAAACAGAACCATGTAAAGTGTTGCTAAGGGTAGTTTAAGCAAACCTGTTCTGCTTTTTGCTGAAATGTACTAGAAATGCTCATGTCATCAGATATCAATCCCCATAGCTGAGGCTCCAACAATTTCAGACAACTGAAGAGTATTAATGACTAGCTGTGGGGTAATGGCATCTTAAATTGTTACATCTATTTCAAAAAATAAATGTATGACTGTGCCCTAAGGTTCTCAATTTCAAAAGGACAGATTATGAGAAATTAAGGGTACTGGTTGATAAAGACATCTGCACTGACAAAAGTAAAAAAAAAAACCAAAAAAAAAACCAATCTAAAATTTATACCCCAGCCAAGAGGGAAAACTTGTGTGGAGGGTTTTCAAACCTAATTAGCTAAATAATCACTTCAAAAAGGATATTAAATGCAAGTAGAATGACTATAAAGATTGACATAAAGGAACGTTCAGCAAAGAAGCACTATATTTTAGTCATCAGAAAGCACAGGGAATCGCCAAAAGTCAAGTTGACAGAGCCTAAGAAGGAGATTAAAACAGAAAAGGATTGTTTATAGAAAAGGCATAGAATCTTCTAGTAAGAAGTTAAAATTAAGGGTGATTTAGATAAAATTCATAGCTAAGCAACAGTTTACCTCAGTTTCAGATAAGATAAATGCCTGAATATGGTATGAAATATGGATGAACTAAAAAAAAATGAAGAAAAATTATTTGTAAATTATAGAGTGGAAAACCTTTTTAGATAAAGTGAAAAGCTGCAGAAATGGGGCATTTAAGAATAAGAGCTCTACTAGATGTAATAGTAACTAGTAAGACACCCCTACTTGTAGGGGAATGAGGGATTCAATAACTAGTTTCATAAAGCACAGAGTCCCTCAAATTTCGTATTTTACTTTCAAGAACATAAGAATTTTAAGGTGTTCTGGCATATTTTGTGGTTAATTTTTCAATATTTTGTATAGGCAAAGCTGCAGCTATCTCCCCAAAATAAAAAGTGATCTTAATTCTTAGTTTCAGGTACTTCTTTCTTATTTTTGTAGAGGATCTTCCTGTGAAATTAAAGAGGGAAGAGTAGGGGAGGGAAGTTTACCTTCCACACATGTTCTAATCAATATGAAATCTAAGTAGCAGCAGAACTTGTGCTATTTTCATTAATGCAGTAGTTTTGCACTTTATGTTACTCACTGATTCTAGAAGATTTTTTGGAAATGTTAATATCACTTTGCAAGCGTGCTAGGAAAATAGAAATAAAACCAGAATGTTATGTCTAAACCAAATTAAAACATCAATGCACACTTTTGACTTTGATATCAGGAACATAAAGCTGATGTAAACAGCTGAAAGGGCTGGAAATATGTTCATATCCTTTACTGTGGGTATTAGCACTTTAAATGCAACATGAAAGATCAACATGCTTTCCCATCTGAATATTATTCAGTAAACAGCACAAAGTGTATGTCAGCCTGCTTTTGAATGGTTGTTATCACCACTGAAAGAATATGCAGAGACATGAGGGATGAACTGAAAATTATATTATGCTGCAAGCATAAGAGGCAATGTTTCTGCCATATCGGTGACTGAAACATGTGTATGATTTTTGTACACTGCAGGTCTGACTGTCCAATCAGTACTTACTATGAGTAAATTTATTTTCATGCAAACAGTTCCTGTACCTGCTTCCCAAAATGACTATATTTGCACTCTTGGAGATGATACACTGATTTTACATGACAAAAATAGTATCATAGGTCTCTTAAGCAGAAATAATATACTTCTTATTTCAGATGTTGTGCTAATGTTGAGAGTAAAGTGCTAATCAATATCCGTGCACTTGTTGTATTTTCAGTGCCTTTAACCACATACTCCACCTGAAGCCAAGCCTTACCCTCAAGAAAAGGCACCCCACATGATGTCAAAAAGCACTAGAAGACATTTATGGCATAGGAAGAACTTGCTAGAAATAGGGAACGAGTCCAAAAACTCTTATAAATGTAAACCAAAACAAACAAAAATATCCCCAAATTCAAACTACTAAATCCATGAGAAACAAGAAGTCTCTTTCCATCCTTTACATTATTGTATGATAACTCCATAATGAATCTTAAGTGGGAGCATATTTGTAATCAGATATTTTTGTCAGACTGTAGGATGAGCTGGGTCACAAGGTTGTGATTTCTAAAGCCCAATTGCTAAATTTCTGGCTCAGGTCATAAAAATGGATATAGGTTTGTTGACCTCCATGCTAATGGCTATTTATGCACATCATAAAACACATCTCGCTGACAAAAATGACAGTCACTGGTCAGGCAAAAATTAGCAACTATATAGGCCAAATCTGAATGACACATAAAAGAAGAGATGAAAACTTGCACATTTTTAACTCACATTATAGCTCAATCTCACAAATACCCCATTCTATGATTAAATTCATCCAGAACTAAATTATTTATAAGGAAATCATGTAGGACCATTTTAGCTAGGGAAGAATTCTTAGTATTGAAGTTTTGCAAAGACACAGTGAATATTTTGATCACTGAACACTTACACATAAAGCCCCACAAAAGTTATATTCTAATCTTTTGAAGAAGGGATTAAATATAATTGTGTCTTTTTGTGCATGTATTGGAAACATATGAACATCCTTTCCTGAGAAAACCTACAGGATTTATAGACCACTGTATACATATGGTCATGAAAAGATATCAGGAATGTTTGCTTAGCAAAATATGTGTTCTCTAAGGTATCTGGGACACCCACATTGGCCTGTAAGATATGGCTTGTCATTTATGACAAATCCACATCAATCTGAATAGTCAACTTGAAACATTGGCAGACTCTGATGCATCTGAGATGTCCACAGATGCCTACATTAAGGCAACAGAATTATGTTAATTGATGTAATGATTTTTGATGTAGATTTTATGGATATCGTAAGTTCATGTTCTGAAAACAGCCTTTCAGCATGGTATTGGAAAATTCACCACCTATAAAATAAATGTTAGTAAAATACTGTTCCTCACGTGATATAATAATAGTTGATCCATTCATCTGCATTTTACTTTTCAGACATTTCTGAATAGTTCTAAAAGTGTATGTGTAAGTCTATCTGCAACACTGGAGACAGCAACAAAAATAAAGGTTTAAATACTTTCTAAAAAAGTTTTTACAAGTTTAAATAATAATGACGTACTTCTTAATAATGATTCCAAAGTTGTTTAATACTAATCTAAGAGTTCTAATAACTAGCTGTGTTAGGCATTCTATTTATAGTTGAAATGCTTCCATGGAAATGAAGATTTGAATGGCCTGTAGAATAATTATTAAAATATTTGTGATTAATGGACTAAATTCATTTTGTGAGACTTTTTATTTTGTAGGTATTTTGTTAAATGTTTGATATTCATAAAGATATTTGTGAATCCAGCATAAATCCTCTCTACAGTGACATTTTCATTAGCACCACAGTTACAATATATTTCTAAAGACTGAAAATTCATATCAGGTATGTTAGAGTTGCAGGCAAATGAGTAACCCTTTAACTAGGAGCTGGCATGAGATTGCACTAATTGAACAGAACACTGAAAATTACAGGATGTGACATAAGAAAATGCTAAATATAACAGGCAGCCGTGTGAAAAGCAGAAAAAATTTACAGATGGTGCCATGAAGGATAGCAAGGTCTCCCAGGTAGTTAATGGGAGGTTAACATGCCAGACTCCAGAATTACCTGGAGGGGAGCCTGGGGACTTTCAAATGGGTACTGTCTTGAAACACTAACAGTACCAGTGTTACTAGGTAAAGCTAAGAGTGTCTGAATAATGGTATCAGAAATACCAAATTTGGATAAAGATGTATCTGAACTCTGACCAGTTGAGAAGAGCAATTAGGGATTGTTCACTTGGAAGGAGAGTGATGTGGGAAGGGAACGTTCAAGGGACATCCAAGGATGTCAAAGAAAAAGGGACTATAAGATATGCAAAGCATGAGTGGTGCCATCTGAGTTTACTTATAAGAAAGCCTTGAGGCTTAGTCACCACAAAATAACACTAACCCAAACCCACTTCTCTTACTATAACCTGAGAACAAACACAATTCCATGTTCAGGAGAACCAGAATAGTAGTGGTCAGCATGATTTTCCTGGCACCAGAGGAGAACCAGAAAGACAGATTCAGCATCTAATGTCACCATGCTGAGGCAATCATTTCAGCAGTCATGGCAACAGAAGTTCCCCGGTACATATAACAATTATTTACTAGTTGCTATTTAAAAGGCTTCAATTCTCTGACAGAAAAACCCAAGAAAATGACATCACAGTATGTTATACAGGCAGTAGAGGAAATAGTAAAAAGCCAAAGCAAGGCATTCACAGAATTAATCTAAAAATTACTGCTTATTCAGCACATTCTAAAACAAAGTAAACTATTATTCTACATGGGACTAATTTTGGTACCAGCATTATTATTGGTAAAACATAGTCAACTCTAGTTGATTAACAACTAAGAATCAGTGTAGAATTCAGGACCAGCACAGAAGTCTATCCAGATCCATGAAAAATTGAACCAGGATCTAATGCAGCAGAGTTTTACAGTTCTTGCACAAATATAGCTACTTTTTTCCAGATTTACATGCCTCTAGAACAAAGAATATCTGAAACATAGCAGTCTAATTTTTATATGCATAATTCTGCACTTCTCTACTTTGGTGTTAAGAAAGTAAAAGCAATACAAAGGAAAGATAAACCTTATATACTGCTATGGAATTCTGTCCATACTGGCAAAAGATAAAGCTAATATTCCTTCCCACAAAGGGGCAACTGTGTTCTGTGGAACTGTCAGCATTCATGGAGGGCCAGTATGCACCCCAGTTACAGCTGTAGCTCTGCTGAAACTATGTTCCATGCTGATTGTAATGTAGTTGTCTCTGTCTGAAAAAGAAAAAGAATATGTAACTCCAGTGATAATACCAGGTAGATCACTGGGAAAGCAGAAACAGTCGTGAATGAGTAACTCAGACTGACACTGAAAATTCAATGATACTTAAAGGGAAGGCAAACCACAGTGCTCTTGGGAAAAAAAGTGACTAGTATTTCAAGCGTAAATGCGAACAGCTGAGAGAGGCTGCGATTTCCCACCACCTCACTCCTCGTCCTCTCAAAGACCTTAATTATTTAATTTTTTTTTCACCAAAACACCGCACTTCAGCTTGGAAAACTGCAGACAATATTTTCAGAAAAACATAGACTACATCTAACCTTAGGGTATCTCTGTGTAGATTTCAAGGGGATGGGCTGTAGCAACAGTAACAACAACAAACAATTGCTGTATTTATGGCTCCAAAGAGAGAAACAGTCACTGCCTTGTTAAACCTCATTCCTTTGGAATCAGCCCATCTCTCCAGC
>NW_008649708.1:0-30328 GCF_000695815.1 Acanthisitta chloris
TATACTTGTAAGAAATTAAGAAGTTACAAAATGGCTTCAAAACTTGCTCTGCAGGAGTACACAGTAGTTGGGTCTGTGGCAGAAAATGTGCTAACCCAACAAGGTGGCTTCATGTGTGATGAGGTCCATCAGAAGGCACAGCACGTTGTTGTTACATCATGCAAATAATTTTTATTTTTTTATTTTTTTATTTATTCATTTCAAAACTGAACAGCTGGGCAGTTTTACTGGATTTTCTAAAAGGGAGAAAATGGCCTTCTGCCCCTGGAAAAGCTGAGAGAAATTCTGTGGTCATTGGCTAAATGTTTTCTTGTTTTTTTTTCACTTTGGTCACAGGTAAATGTGCGAAATGGGATGACCTTACATGACTGTCTCATGAAGGCACTGAAAGTGAGAGGTCTGCAGCCAGAATGCTGTGCAGTTTTTCGACTTCTTGCTGAACCAAAAGGGTAAGAGTGGAATTTGCAACTAGAGAATGTCGAAGTCTCAGTTTTGGAGTAACAGCAATCGTGCTTTCTTCCTCTCTGGCTAGTTTTTTTTAAAAGCAGAGTTTGGTTGTGAACACTTCCATATTGCTTTCTTTACTCTCTTCTAGGGCAGTTCCTTCAGCTGCCTGGTATTAGCAGTTGTGTTTTTGTTTTAAAGCTAAATATTGAGAATGCTTACAATGGAGTGGTACACAAGTGCTTGTAGCCTCTTCCTGAGGGTTTGGTCATGCTCTAGCTGAAGTGATGCCTTCATATTTGAGGTGCATTTCTCTGCTGCATTTGTAGTTGATAAACTTCAGTGCTAGTGATTCTTAGCCAACCTAACTGAAGGTCTCTGTGTGCTCAGTTTTAAGGCTCTACATTCCTCTACAACTTCTCAATGTCTGGATTGAAATCTCACTTCAGATATTCCTTATTTTTTTGTAGGACCGGGGATGCTGCTATTAAATACCAAATGATTGTTTTACAAGCTGAGGGAGTGAAGGTATCTCATGGAGTTAATACACTTAACTTCACACCTCGTAAGGCTTGGGCTTAATGCTCTCTGAAGCCTCAATCCTGATGGGATTACATCTTGTGGGGTTACATCTCTGTGTGACTGAGTCCATTCTGGGGTCACCAGTAATGGCAGTGCCAGAGCACATAATATGGCTGTCACCTCACCAAGTCTCTCATTCATAATTGCTTATGTTTTGTGTATAAGGGTATTTCTGTGACTCCATTAAAGCTTCTAGGTGTCTTATTTAAAATAATACATGTATGTATAAATGGCTTACATGTTAAAAAATCAGAAAAAGTGATGGATCGCTGTGTGTTCAAAGTTGCTTCTCATTTTTGAAGTGAAAGACACTGAGGATCTAGCTTGCTGTAAGAGGTTAGCCATGCTTTTGTGGTACTTGTTTTCAGTTTACTCAAGAAAACTCACAAAACACAGATAATTGATCAGGCCATACTTCTTACTTCCTCAGTAATTGTGTTGTCCCCATTTTCTCTTCCAGAAAAAAGGTGCGTTTGGATTGGAATACAGATGCTGCCTCCTTGATTGGAGAGGAGCTGCAGGTGGACTTTCTTGACCATGTTCCACTCACTACACACAATTTTGTAAGCTTTTTTTTTTTCTCTGTAATTTGATGGCAGTTGTATCACTCGAACCACATACTCAGTCAAGAATGTCTTGGGCATTAGATAGCTTTTGACTTTCTGAACATGGAGGGGATTTCAGAAGTGATGGTTTGATTCCTTCACCCCTGCTCTCCACAAATGACTTGTGTGAGTACGTTTGCAATGAAATGTCAGAATTGTATGATGGTTAGTGATTTCTGGGTGTCAGAGACTGAAAGCTCACATGGTGCATGTTCTTCAAAGGTCTGACGATTGCCATGTTTGTTCTATGTAAATACATGGTCTGTAACTGTTGTGTTAGGATATCATGTCTTTAAAGTCAAGGCCTGTGAGATAACTGGCATTTTCAGCTTCTGGTTCATCAGTCAGAAAAGGCTGGATAAGTTCAGCAGCTTTATTGGACTGATGGTTATGTTACCAAATATACAGTTAATTCTGCAGGTCATGATGTTGTTGTGTGAACTGGCTTGGAATTTGACAGTGTTTTAGGGGGGATGAAAGACTTTAGATTTGTAATTTCTTCTCAAAAACTAATTATTTACTCACTACATAGCAAATAATTAGAAAGTGTTTTTGTTTTGCTTAGGGTTTTTACTATTTTTGAAAATTATTTTTACAAAGTGATAATGAACAGTTGTCCCTTGTATTATTTTCTCCTCCCTGGGAAGGAACTCTATTCCTGCTTTTTAGCCTTTTTGTTATTCAGTTCCAGAAATATGTTGTGCCAGTTGACAAAGCTGAAGGATTGTCATTGGCATCCTTTAGAGAAAGGTTAGGATTGATTTACAAAACCTGAAAGTAGCCTTACTTCTACTTCACATTTTTAGAAAACTGCAAAAAATATCATCTGCAGTTGGTCACTAGAAAATGAATATTTTTCTCCAGATCTGGAAGAAGCTCAAAGCTCGGTCCTCTGGCCCAGTATGTTCTGGAGGAGGAAACCCTTCGGTTCATTTTAAGCTTTCTTTCATACTTCAGAACGTTTAAAAAAATTTGAGGCTGCCATTTAAAGTAGAAATTTCTTCAGATAGGAGTTTATTTCTCATGCAAGGAGAATTGGTTAGGCATAAACATACACCAAGGGCTGTTGACTAATAAACTAATGAGGTGGTCCTTAGAATCTCATCCTCCTTCACTTCCTTGGGTTACTACAAACAAACAGGTTCTTGGCCCACCTAGCTCTGTCACTGAGCTAAAGCAATGGCTTTTCCTTTGGACAGAACACTTGTGCTTTTCTTTATTTCTTTCTTTTTTTTGATAAACAAAGCCCTAAGTGTTTGTAAGCTTTCCAGGTTTCCAGCCAAACTGGAAACACATGCAAGGGTATTCAAGTGTGGTTTTGAGTTCAGTAGCAATTTGGGGCACTGATAGCATTTTGACATGCAACTTACTTCAGTCAGGCTCTGAAGGTATAGATCAGTGCCCGAGGAGCAGCTTTGTGGCGTGGATTGATGTTTAACGTGTGTTGCAGGCTCGGAAGACGTTCCTGAAACTTGCATTCTGTGACATCTGCCAGAAGTTCCTGCTCAATGGCTTTCGGTGTCAGACGTGTGGCTATAAATTCCACGAGCACTGCAGCACTAAAGTTCCGACCATGTGTGTGGACTGGAGCAATATCAGGCAACTCTTGTAAGGACTGTTTTGTTTTACTAGCAGCAGTAATTCTCTGGAGCAGACAAGCACCATTTGTTTCACTCTCTCATCGTAGAGAGAAAGTTGGATTGTTGGAAAGTGCAGTCGCTTTGATCAATGTACAGAGTTGTGTATTGATTTCCTGAAACAGCCAGCAAGGATTGTCTGTTCCCAGGGAAGAAGGCCATTTTAATCAAATGCACTTTGTTTTTGCTCTCAATTTTCATATTCTGGGACAAGCAAACCCATCTCCTGAGTGACAGGGCGGTTGCCATAATGCTCTTTGTCTCAACAGAGGGATAACAATTCCTTGCACATAACACTTGTTAGGAATAAAAGTGGTCATAATTCAGTTGGGTTTCAGCTGTTGGAAGTGTTCAGAGCGACCACAACTTCTGACACCCTATCGAAAATGCATGCGATGGTGAGAAAACGGGAGAAGGATAAGACTTTCCTAATATTGCTTGGAAAAAGTTGAATATCCTCATGTTAGAAGTCCTTTCATGTGGATTTTGACCTTAAGTTGTTTTTGTGTCTCTTAGTGTGTTTTTTATAATTGAACTTGGTCATATGGCTATGCATTTTCTTTTACTGACTAGTTGTTGAGTGTAGGATGACTTGTGCCACTTGGTGCTACCTGGATTCAGTAGAACTTAAAAAATCATGTCAGATACCCTTTCAGGAAATCTGAAGTCTGATATAATAAGATTTGTCTCAAGTTGAGAGAGCACATGGAAATCTTCTTTGGGAGTCTGAAGGCAGAGCTTTAGTCATGGCATACACAGAGGGAAAATACAATGTACATATAGGAATGTGTTCATGAAGTTCGTTATGCTGCAAAGAAACAGCCCTGGAAATTTTCAGTTTTTAAGAGCATTGTACAGGAGGTAGTGTAGCAGTTGAAATTGTAATTGTTTTTGTTGATATTTCAGATTGTTCCCAAATTCAAATATCAGTGACAGTGGTGTCCCTGCACTACCTCCCTTGACAATGAGACGGATGCGGGAGTCTGTCTCCCGGATACCTGTTAGGTAAGCTTGTATTTCCTGTCACTTCTCTCTTGGGAAATACAGTTGTTTAAAACCAAACAAAAACCCCAGCAAAAGCCCTCCAATTCCTCCAAACCAGAACAGTCTTACAGAAGATTGGGATGAATGTGCAAGGCAGCACCACCATGTCATTGTGGCTAATGCATACTGTCCTTTCTTGTTCTTAGATTCAAGCAAGGCAAGATTTAAGACTTTGTATCTTGAATTTTTAGCCTTCAAATTCTAAGGGAGAGTATGAAAGGCTTTTTGGAGACCTTTGCTTTCCTGCCTAAGAATATTCAAGGCTCCCTTTTTGGTTTTTTGTGAATTAATTATATTTTAACTGATAAGTAGTGTCCATCAAAGATTTGTCTGCTGTTGGATGATTCACATAAACTAAGGTAATGCTCTGATGTTATGATGATAGATAGGAGTTTGAAGAGAGAACAATGGGAACCAAAAATGTTCCTTTTAAGGAAAATTCGGATACCTAAAGAAAACATTCTTGTAGTTTTAAATGCTAAAACCAGAGTTCCTTTCAGAGAGGCCTGACTCCTGATCCTAACTTGTGCCTGTATTCTCTTCCTTGAAATCCTAGAGGCTGAAGAGGGCAGGTCAGCTTTTGTTTTATCTGCATCCCTTTGAACAGGCTTGGCCTATTCAGGAGTGAGACCCAGAGCACAGAGCTGACCTTCAAATGGTTCTATATATTAATTTATTTCAGTGGAAACTGCAGCAGAATTGAGCTTATGTTCTCTTTGCCATCTTATTCTACTTTCAGTGTCATTGAACAATGACTTCACAGATATTTTAAAAGTTTTTGTGAGGGCTGGTCTATTGCAGTTAAGATACATGTGGAATAAACACGATCTGAGTGATCTTAGCTGTGATTTATAACTCTTTGTGGAACTGGATTTCAGTCTTGGCCTCCTTTTCACTGGTGTTGGGTTTCATGACTTTCTTGCTGGCTGTTCTGTGAGAACCATTGAACAGTCTTGCAAACCTTTACAAATTCAGGGCTTAGCATTAAAAGTAGCTCTTAGCCTATACATTAGCAGGCTTGAAATGAGCAGTTTGTTTGAATTTCACAGACCTGAATTCATCTATCAGAGCCAGATTTTGTCAGTATATTAAATGTTTTGATGGGGATTGAGGTGAACTGTGGCAAAATTTGTCATGGCAGGAACAGACTTATGTTAAACATGCTAGTTAAGTATGTGAGCTGAGAAGATCTTCCAAGTTGGTTCAATTTATTTCTTAAGTTGAAGTGGGAATGATTCAGCTGAGCAGACAGTCACGAAGTTTGTGTGTATGTCCCAGCTTTTTCTGTGTTTGGAATTCTGTGTGTATTACTCTTGGATGGGTTTTATTGAACTGTGTTATTCATTTGCTAGAGGGCAAAAAATAACCACAACTTTCCCTTTCTTTCCTTCTCAGTTCCCAGCACAGGTATTCTACACCTCATGCCTTCACATTCAACACATCAAATCCTTCCTCTGAGGGCTCTCTCTCCCAAAGACAGCGATCTACATCCACACCAAATGTCCATATGGTTAGCACTACAATGCCTGTAGACAGCAGGATAATTGAGGTAATTTTGGTAGGAAGCAAATAACAAAGTTAAACTAAAACTGTGACTGCCTATCTAATAGTCACTGGTTGGTTTTCCTTCTTTGCTTTCTGTCATTTGCTTACTGTTTGCCTTAGTTGGCTGAGTGATGAAGAGTAGAGGTGACACATTTGCTTAGCAAGTTAATAATTCATTCTTGCAGTCTATCAGCTTTGCTGAAGTAATGGGGGGACTTTTGGTGTCTGCAGAGATGTGGTGGAGCTTAACAGTGCAATTTCACAGATCTGAAGAGAAAAATAAGCTCAGTTTAGCTGAAGAAATGCTTATTAGGCATGTCTAAAATGTTCTTTCAAATTTAAAAGTCTTGATTTGTTGGGGGGCTGGTGTTTATTTTAAATTAGACTGCAGGTACTGTTAGTCTGGATGTAGCTTACTGGTGATGTTTTGTGTTACACCTGTATGGAGTGGACAGTGATTCCAGGCTTGTGGGCTATAGCTGGCTGTGTTGGACAATATTGCTGCTGTTACTTGCTTTCTGGCACCTTTTTTCTTGTATATCTTAGGCTAGCAGCAGTGAGGGACAGCTCTTTGAAGTCAGGCCTAAAGTGGTTGGGTTTTTTAATTTTGTGATAGCCTTAAAAGAAGAGAGTGGTGTGCAGGAAAAGCTGGCAGAGAGGCAGTGCTGAGCTGCAGGACCTCAGGGAGCACTTTGGTTTCTTCCTCTGGGAAGATTTAAAAACTCTTGAGGCCAAGCAAAAGCCTTTAACAGCTGAGTTCACTTGCATCAGCTGGTAGTTTATAGGTTGCTATGAAGTGTGAAGACTGAAGTGTGCTAGAGAAGCCCCCTGGACCTTTGGAGCAGAAGAAAAGTGCTCTGCAGCCCCAGGAAATGGTTTTGGTTAGTAGCTTTGTGTCAGCTGGGGTTTGTGGGGAAAGGCACCTTCCCTTTCTTGATGGGTTTTTTAGGCTTACAGGCTTTTTTCCTGCTTCAGAAGCCTGGCTGACCATCTCTTGTGGTACAGAAACTGATGAAACACTCTATGAATTATCAACCTTTGTAGTGGGATGAGCCTTTAAGGAGACACTGCTTTCTTCCTTCTTTATGCAGAACAGTAAAGACAGAAAGGCTTTCTATTCTGGCTCTTCACATTACCATAGGGACTGAATTAAAATAGATGTCATGTCTCAAAGGCAACAGCCTTCTAAAAGCCCCAAAGGAATGAAAAAAAAAGGTAGTAGAGACCTGCTAGTAGGACAGGAGAAAGACCACCTTAATCAAGTGGCTCACCAGAGGATAGATACGAGTGGACTTCTGAGTTTGAGCAGGAATACTTATTTTTAATTCTTACTGCAATTAATTATCATATATCAAGCAAAAGTTGGTTACTTTTTCTTTCATTTATCCTAACATTTAATTTTAAAGGTTTTTTTTTTTATACTTGCTCTGTTCTTTCCTTTTATCTCTTACCGTGTTGGCCTAGAATAACAGCCTGAATGCTTCTCCCAGCTCCTGGTGCAGACGCTTTTGTTTGAGGGGAAGAGTAGGTATTTTCTTGGTGCCTTTTGTTTTCTTGTGATTAACAGGATTGCTATAACTTGTAAGCCATGGCAGTGTCCATGTGAAGTGTTTAATCTGGAGTTGATTTGATGGAAATCTTTCTAGCATGTTTATATTTCAATATCGGGGACACTAATTGGAAGGGGAAAATTGGTAGAAGAGCTTCATTTTTAGTTTATAGCTGGATGAGTTCATACTACTATGAATGGGATTAGGCTTGGATCAGAGATGCATTTGGTCACACAGTTTCTAAAGCAAAGCCTTCTCAAACACATCTATTGTGTGGCTTTTTCCCCTCTGGAAACTATTTTTGAGTATAACCCTACAAAGGCTTTAGATTAAGAACATGTTGTACTGTTTTTATTTCACATCAAAGCGAAGTTGACAGACTACAGCACTGTGTATGGTATTATTTGTGTTGTAAGAACAGTGGTTTTGGTTCATTTGCTGTAGGATTCATAAGTAAAGAAAATACTCCCATCAGGATTGAAGTTCAAAGATTTTCTTTTAAAAATAAGAACAGTATAATATAATTATGAGAAACATTTTAAACTTTTTAGTTATCCTTTGCCAGCTTACCTGAAAGCAGTTACATTCTCAGGCTGATGTACAAAACCCATCACTTGTTCTGAAAGATTTTTGTTGTCCTTAGAATGGACTAAAGTAGTAACTTGCAACAGTTCTTCATTCATAGTTGATGGAGATCTTAATCCACTTAGGCCTTGAGTAGAGATACTATGCAGGAGTACTGTACATAGTCAAGCCTGACAGAATGCAGCTGACTAGCTGAAAATGGTGTTTCATAAATGAGTCTTTGCTAAGGATAGTCTGAGTTGATGTGAAAACTAGTGGAATGTAGGCTTGCTCTGTCCTCCTATGAAGCCTTACATTTGTTATTCTACTAACTAGATAGAAAGTTTGAATTGACTTCTATTAACTTTGCCAGTATTTAACATTTCTGTAGTGCATGTTCTTGCTTTGTACTTACACAGTACCTGGATATTTTACCTTTCCTGTATGTACTTTGGGATAATACCTAGCAGGTGAGAAAAGCTGTAAAGTCCTGTTTTGTCAGAGCTTAGTTCTCTTGTGCATGGCTGTAGAGTTGTGTTGTGCCTGTGGCATGAGGTGAGAGTTGTGGCACTGTACTGACTAGTGAACTGTACAAACAATTCTCAAATAGTGAACTTGAACCTGGGGGGAAATGTGCTGAAAATTAGCAGCTTTTGTAGAAGAGCACTAGATGGAGCCTTTTTAAGGGTGGTGGTGGGTGGTGATGTTGAAATAGTATGGAAGAGATAATTCATAATGTATATTGACTTGGAATATTTTAGGAGCTTTAAAAAGTTTTCCTCCTTGTAAGCCAAAACCTGTTTGGGAACTTGTCCCCCAGAGATTGAGGCAGTCCCAGGAGCTCTGGCCTGACTTGAAACACAAGCATGTGCAAAGTCCATTAGGGGAATGCAGACAGTATTGATGGTGTTTCTTCTTGTTCAGTGTATTTTTTTTTCTTTCCTTTCTGTTTTTGATAGTGATCCCTTTCACTATGCTGTGAAACTTGTTCTGTAAGAGCTCACGAACTGCATGGGTTTAGAATAGTAGATTGTTGTAACTAGCAAATCACTAAGTGTCATTTCTTGAAGGGCTTTGGCCAGTGCTGTGTTGCCTTTGGCCAAAACTGTCAGGACCAATTTGAACACCATTCCTAAAAAAATTCCTGCTTGTTGCTCGCTTACATTTATCGACTTTATTATCTCTCTTCTCTGTTCTAGGATGCAATTCGAAGCCATAGTGAATCAGGTATGGTTGCAAAAAATACAGTCATTTGTAATACTACTGTTAGGGTTTACTACTCAGGTTTCTTTTCTGGTTCATAAATTGGTTTTCTTCTCTTCTTGTATTTAAGCATCACCATCTGCTCTGTCTGGAAGTCCTAACTTATCGACTTTATTATCTCTCTTCTCTGTTCTAGGATGCAATTCGAAGCCATAGTGAATCAGGTATGGTTGCAAAAAATACAGTCATTTGTAATACTACTGTTAGGGTTTACTACTCAGGTTTCTTTTCTGGTTCATAAATTGGTTTTCTTCTCTTCTTGTATTTAAGCATCACCATCTGCTCTGTCTGGAAGTCCTAACAATATGAGCCCAACTGGCTGGTCTCAGCCTAAAACCCCAGTCCCAGCCCAAAGAGAGAGAGCCCCTGGATCCAATACACAAGAAAAAAACAAAATTGTGAGTATGGTAATCCTTGGGGTTTCTCCAAAAAATTGTGTTAAACTAGGCTGGGAGTTAAGGGTGTGTTGGGTTAAATCTCTGTACTTAAAAGGCAATAAAAGCTGCTGGTAATCTTGGATTGCTCTGCACTGGCTGTATAGCAGCAATATAGCTTCACTGACTTAGGAATGATCACACTATTGCCTTGCGTTATAAATACCCAGACAGTAGTGTGAAATTAGTTTTCAGTGCAGATTCGAGGATTAACTCTTAAATTTTTAGGTGCTATGTCATTTTGATTGTTTTTAATATGCTTGAAGTTGGGCTTACCACTATTCAAGCTGCATTGCCATAGCATCCATAGAAAGTGCATATTGATAGTGGCTTCATTTTCATAGTTAAGTTAGGCACAATGTCTCAGGGATACTAAAATGCAAATTTTCCTTCAAAGGTTTGATTTAAACTTAGGACCAGGGGCAAGGAAAGAAAGAAATATTAGAATTATGATGAATGATAGCTTGATTTTTATATTTTTTATTTTGGAAGGCTTCTAAGTTTTCAAAATGAAACTGCAGTTGCTTAGTGGCACTTAGAGCTGTTAGTCACTTAGATGTTTGAGAATTCTACTCTTAGCTTTTGAATCTGTGAAAGAGTTCCAGGATTTGAGCACTGTAATTTTGAAAAAGCCAATAAGTTTCTTATTTAAATTGTCTTTAAATAGTTGATTATAAAGTATTTGTTCCTCTTCAGATCTAAGATTAGTGTTTAAGTTTCTAGTGCAGAACTTAATGATAAATTCTTAAGCAGTTCAGGCCATCCAAGAAAATGGTGGATGGTTGTTTGGGTTTTTTTGGGTAAAAAAGCCCACCACCCCTCACAAATTGAGGAGAAGGCTCAAAATCCAGACTGCAGGACAAAACCCTCTAGGTTTCAGGTAATTTTAAACTTGCATGAAGGAAGTTATTTAATCTTTTGTGTGTATATAGAATATATTTGATTAAAAAAGTGTCAATTTTTGTTCCAGAGGCCTCGTGGACAGAGAGATTCCAGTTATTACTGGGAAATAGAAGCAAGTGAAGTCATGCTTTCAACCAGAATAGGGTCAGGGTCTTTTGGGACAGTTTACAAAGGCAAATGGCATGGTAAGTTCTTGACTACCCCTTCCCAAAATGTTGCAGTGGTGGGACAACACTCCAGAAAAAGGAGAATTTGATGTAAGGGTGCTGTGTGCTCCCAGCAAAGGCACTGGGTGAGCAGTAGTAGCTTCCTTCTTTTGGCAGCACTGAAATGAAGGCAGAGGACATAGAAATCTGAATCTTCAACTACATTGTTCAGTACATTGGAGCCAACATTGATTTCTTTATAACCTGCAACAGCTTCTTTTCTGAAAGATTTTGCCTTCTGTTAGTAGGATTAAATCAGCAGAATTAGCTGGGAAATATCACAGCTTGATGTTCAATTATTTACCTTTTTGAACACCTTTGTGGCTTAATTAGCATCCTTCACTTCGAGGTGGCAGGGAAAGGAAATAAGCATAAATTGCTTTTACTGTGGGGTTTTTCTAAGGAAAAAAAATACTTGCTTGGAGAGTTTGTGATGCATAGTTAGAGGGAATCCTTTGAAAATAGGCACAGTGCAGCACTACAGAACTAGTTTCCAAAATCAGGGGTTGTGATTCTGCAAAGAAACACACAGAAGCCCCTCCAGGCCCTAATTTAAATAGCACTATTGTCATAAAATAAGCTGACAAAACAAAATCTGAACACTGAGCTTCCACCCTCTATTCCAAATGAATAAATACTTGCATGTCTCAGAGCCCAAGTACTGTCAGCATCCATGGAAGGGCTGTTCTTATGCTAAAAGTAATGATCATGAACAATTAAAGTGGTTTTTATTCTGTGAGTGAGTTGGAACACAGAAATCAAGATGATGAGGTTCAATGTCTTCTTTGTGGTAGCTCTTTATAGTTTTCCTGGTTTCTCAGGAAAGTCCAAGTTGAATCACCAAAGTTTTGTTGGTAACTCTTATTTGCAGTGCAGTCTTTAAGTATTTCAAGGCTTATGTTTCTGGCAAGTGTTTTTTGTTTAGAAGTGAAGAAACTGGGAATTCACTGCTCCAATTAGTGAAACTACAGAGGTTTTTAGTAACTTAGTTGTGGAAATGCAGCAATAAGGGCTAAATGAGATAGACTGAATTGGGCAGATTGCTGCAAACTTAGAAGCAATTCTGCACTGAGAGGTGTTGGGTTCTCTAACGTGCTAATTGAAGGGCTGTTTGCAGGGAGCCTCAGAGAGCCCCTGTGGAAGATGATGGATGACTATATGCAAACTGCATGAGCTTTCCAGTAAGCTTCCCTGACAGCCTTCCAAAATGAAAATGAAGTGTGATGGTCAGTGTTGCTCTGAGGAGTGTGTATTTCATTGAGCAGGGATCTTGCACTTCCATATCTTTCTGGATTGTTCTGATGGTTAAGTACTCATTTTGCTGTTTGCAGCACTTATGTTACAGACCCTTGGTCCTGTAGTGTCCTGGAGCAAGCTTCTAAACTTTAAAGGTGGAAAGAGAACCAAGGCAGTTTAAATAGGTTGGAAGATTACCTGTCACAAATGCTCCCATTTCTCCCTTGGCTCTGGTAATCTGTTTTAGGCATTGGGGGTGGTGGAAGCTAATTTGCAAACAAAACCAAGTGCTATTCTGTATATGTTTCAGTAGAGATAACAGCTTGGGAAATGCCATCAAGTGTGGCACCTGGTTCAGTAAGAACAGTGTAAGCTTAAAAACATCTTTTCTCCCATGGAGCAAGGATTAGAGTGGGAAATAAATTGAAAGATATCTGAACTCTGGGACTGTAGTAGGTGGTTGCTGCATCCTTGCCTTGTCTGGGCACAGCTAACAGCAATGTGCTTGAAGTACTGCAGGCCCATCTGTGGTGTTGCACTGTACACTGGGGGAGCTGCAGTAGGGACTGGTTAATTCTAAGCCTGTGATTTTGGTCATATCAAAGTGTAATCTTTCTGTTACATCCTCCTGTTCTGGTCTGGGAGCAGAGACACCTGTGAGTTACAAAACATCATGCACACTGTGAATGCCATGTGATTCTCTTACTGAAGATGCTAGAGGGTGGAATAGGGAGTATATTGCATTTACTGAAGATAGAGAAAGGCAATATAAATCTATAATAATGTGTTCAGTATTTCTGCATCTTTGTGATTTCAAATTGTACTGCAAGTGAAGCAACTGGTAACTTCAGGGGAAGACACTGCAGTTCATCAGGGTACCCTGGAACTTTCAAGTGCCAGTTTGCATCTTCTTCTTGCACTCTACTGATAGCTCCTTTATTTTTACTTGATTGGTTAGTATTGCTGATGTGTTCAGCTGATCATTATATTTTAGAGATATAACTTATTTTTCATGTATCTTCAAAAAGAGATCAGATTAAGAAGAAAATCAGTGACTGTGGTAGCAGGTAAATCTGTCACTCTAGGGGTTTATTTCTCCATGTAGGTGATGTTCAGTGACAGCAGCCTTTAAACTGTGGGATAGGCCATGTTTGGGGTGTAGCACCTGTCCAATTTTTTACTGCCTGTGGACTGAGGTTTCAGTGTTCCTAAGTTGTTTTAACTTCCTGTGACAGTGTCAAGGCAGGTTTTATCCCTCTCTTGACCTCTGAAATGCTGCCCAGCTGTAGTTAGTTAATGGAATGCTTTCTGCTTTCACTGAGGAATCTGTGGGTCTTGCTGCTTGTGCTTTCCTGTCTGTTAGAACAATTGGTTTCACTCCACTAGTGCACCTGCTTTGACAAAATCAGTTCAGTTCTGGTGTTTTCTGGATGTGCACTGTAAAGGATTTTACAGCTTCTTTCTCTAGAGACAGTCTCTAAACAGCACTGAATCAGCTGACTCTCCCCTGTTTTCCCCTTTAGCAGACAGTGACACAGACAGGAGTGCAAATGAAGATTTTAATAAAATGCATCATCTTAAAAAACAGTAAAATCTTTTGCTTTCCAGAGTCCTCAAATTTCTTTTTGCAGTACTAAAATCAGGTATATAATTCATGATGTTTCTGCTGTTCCTGAAGATAATTTATCCCTTCCCTTCCTAAATTTAGCAGGATCTAAATCTAGAAAGTTTGCTTCTTAAATAAGTCATGTAAAAAGGCATGTGTTTGTGTGGACATATATCATTCAGATACATATGAACACTTCGGTATTTAAACTTAATTATAAAACTACAAAAGTGTTTATATATATATATATGCAAAGGAAAACGGGTGATACTTTGGATACTGTTTGGAAGCTGAGGTACTGATGTGACTGTGCTTGAAATGATGTGCTGAGGATACACCAACACCAGACTACCTTCCTTTGCAACAATTGTTTGAGACTTCAGTACTTTCATATCCTGCAAGAAGCATTCCTGAGGTTCTAGCCAGTTATAGCTCCTGAAAAATAGATGTGAGCAATTAATGATGTTTTCCTTCAGACTGAAATTCAGGGAAATTTTTTGATACTTATAGAGGTTTGTGTTTCTGCAGGAAAATCTTAACCTGTGTACAAGTTTGAGGTGTACTGTGCACAAATAAGGAATGTAAAGGATACTATATATTGATGTCATTTTAGAGACAGGGGGAACAAAGCAGCGTTTTTAGTAACTTCTGTGGTAAATGTACTTTCAGGGGATGTGGCAGTGAAGATACTAAAGGTTGTAGATCCAACCCCAGAACAGTTCCAGGCTTTCAGAAATGAAGTGGCTGTGCTAAGGTGAGTTGGTCGTTTCACTGCTCTAGACTGTTATTCCAGGGCTCTGCATTTGACTCCTTCCCCTTCTTTAAGCTGTCCTGCCCAATGTTCTGTGTTCGACACATAAAGCAGAGCTCCAGAGAAGAACTAAAGTGGCTAGTGATAATTCTGAGTATTGCTGGGGAGCTGTGTTCTTTGCTGACAAAAGTGATCTTTTCAGTGCCCACACCCCAGTTGCTCAGGTCACGTTTGGCATGCAGTGAAAGGGGAGGATTCATAAATTCTGCCATAATTCTTACCACCAGACAAAATACTGGAATTGTACCTCTTACAATTGCAGCATAATAACTTTTTAAATCCTTGAACATATACTTTGATCTGCACAACTGTTTTCTGCTTTCAAATACTGCTCTCCTTAGTGTCCAGTGAATTATCTGGGATGTTACTGCTCCTGAGCCACTTAGATACTTAAGAACGACCAGACCATCTCAGAATTCCTGCACAGTTTATAATGACCCTCTAGTTTCCCCTTGGGATTCAGTGATCTATCTGAAGTTGTCACTTTTTCACAGCTTTTGGAGTGATTTCTGTTATTCCAATAGCTTCTAATACCACTTGCAAGTGAGTGTTGGTTATGAATTTCCAAACACTTGAATTTTTGTGGCATCTTTTCTAAAAGGCTGATTTAAATAACCTCCTGCACAGTTTATAATGACCCTCTAGTTTCCCCTTGGGATTCAGTGATCTATCTGAAGTTGTCACTTTTTCACAGCTTTTGGAGTGATTTCTGTTATTCCAATAGCTTCTAATACCACTTGCAAGTGAGTGTTGGTTATGAATTTCCAAACACTTGAATTTTTGTGGCATCTTTTCTAAAAGGCTGATTTAAATAACCTCCTGAAAAAAGTAAAAGGTATTTTTAAAGGTAAAAGGTAAAAGTACTTTTTAAAGGTAAAAATATTTTAACTAAAAAGCAAAAAATCTGTTTTTATTTTAAAAAATGGGCAACTCTAGAGTATTTTTATTACTTTTTAAAGCAAATTTTACTTACACGTCCACCTAGGAAAAATTACGCAGGAAACTCATGTTTTTGGACTCCAAAGCCAAAATAAATCCATCCAGCCAGGAATTCAGTTTAAAGAGACTGTAAAATATTTGTTACCAAGCCACTGATTTCTTTTCCTGCTGCTTTCTGTTAGGAAGACTCGGCATGTCAATATTCTGCTCTTCATGGGCTACATGACCAAGGACAACCTGGCCATTGTCACCCAGTGGTGCGAGGGCAGCAGCCTGTACAAACACCTGCACGTCCAGGAGACCAAGTTCCAGATGTTCCAGCTGATCGACATCGCTCGGCAGACAGCACAGGGCATGGAGTGAGTAGCATAAACACTGCAGGCTCTTTGTGTCCTTGCAGTGTTTTCCTTTCCTTCCCCAAACCCTGATATGTGGAGTTGTGCTAAAATAGTAATAACTCAAAGTGGTGTAGCAAGGAAAGGTTTGTGCAGCCTTAATTCAGCACTGTTGGATGCAGTTGTACTTGCAGTTGTAATCTTTCCCCATGGATTCTTGCCTTAGTTCATGTTAGATCACTGGTTACTTATCAGTCAGCTTTTCTCTATTTTACCCTCTTTTCTAGCTTGAGGTCTTATAACACAGTAGAGGATATCCTGTTCCAAACACAGAATGAACTGTTTTGTTCCCTCTGTTACTGTGAGTTGTGGTTGACAATGATTTATACTCTCAGTACTCCTGTGAGAAGAGGGATTGGCTGTTCCCACTCCACAGCCACAGGTCTCACACAGATATATTTTGGAAGCATTCTCCAGGTGTCTGTACCACCTCACTACTCTTTCAGAATGTGCTATGATGTTAGTGGCACAGAAGATGCTGATCCTGTCAGTGCTCATCCATTTTGGAGATCAGACCTAGGTTTCCAGTCAGACACCCAGAAAACTAGGGACATGTAAATGAAGGGGGTTGGTGAATAGGAGACCTTAGCACAGGATCCAGATTTCAGGCCTGTGAGGACAGCCCCAGGTTTTCAGGGCATTGCATGGTTAATGCCATTTTCTCTTCCTGAGACTGAGGTACTGCATTGGGCACACTGAGTAATGCATAAGGCAGTAGGAGTCAGCTACTAGTGCTTGCTATGTTTCCTTGTTCCCAAAGTAGACTCATCCTGTAAACTCAAGCAAAGCAAGAGGTATGTGCAGTGGTTGAGTGTGTAATGAAGTGTCCTGGTGTCTGTGGGTAAGTTAAAAGGTTGTTTTTGAACAGCCTTTGTAATGGCATTCTGCTTTGTCCTCCACAGCTATTTACATGCAAAGAATATCATCCACAGAGACATGAAATCCAATAGTATCCTTTGAGTCCTGTTTCCTTCAGTGTGGGACTAGTTTGTTGTTAATATGGAGCTTTTTGAGGGGGCTGAAATAGCTGTTTCAAATTTATATATCTATATACAACTAGCAATGAGTGATTCCTGTGGATGGGCAAAGAGTTGCTTTTTAGCAAGGACTTCCATAGGACACGTGTTGCTTGCCAGACTGTTGGGATAAAGATGTGCAACAGTTGTGCTCCAAAAGTGTCTTCTCTTACTCAGATGGTGTTGATGCCATTCTGTGATGCCCAGATGCTGTGCTGGGGAGAAGCTGATGGGAGATGTGTGTGTGCATGCTGATCTGGGAGTGCACGTGTGGGGCTTGTCACTGCTCCTCAGGTGTTTGGAATATATTTAGAAAACCTCACAGAAACGAGGCCAAAAATCTTACACTCTAAGTGGCCTTTTACCACTGTATTTCCTGCAACAATATAAATTCAGTAATGTGTATGGAACAGAAAATGTTGTGGACTGATGTCTTCTGCCTTTGCAAGTGGCTGCTCTTGGAATTGCCAAGGACATGCATTGAACCAGAAGCAGAAATTGTGGCTTCCTGCCTAAAAATGTGAGCAGAATGCTTTGCAAATGGCATAATCAAAAAAATGCCAAATTCAGTAGTTCTGTAAGGTCAGGGGTTTCCCATTTTCAGTTAAACGAGGCAAAGAGTGCATAGGAGTTCAGGGGTTTGGAATTGCTCAGAAGGACGAGCATGTTTGTGAACCAAATTAGCTCTTCTCCTGATGTGGAAATGAGAAGTATGCCATGTTTATCTTCCTGAATCATCTTTGAGAACTTAAAACATTCCTAAGTGAAATTGTTAAATGGAATCTTCTTAGAATAACCCCAATGAGCAAAGCCTGTCAATCTAAACACACAGCAGTACACACACGTTGCCAGTTAACAGCAGTTATGTACCTGCAGTCATTGATGTTAATTAACACTGTTGATTTCTGTCCTAACTCGCCATAAAGATAAATCTGTGAATCATTATAAAACATCTGGTTTAGTTTTAAATGTTAACTCAGCCATGAAATTACTTTTTCTGTGCATAAGATACAATTCATAGCAGATTTGAATGAAATAACAATATTGTTGGACAGTATTTGTGATAACCTAAGCAGACACTTTGTAATCATGGCAGAAGATCTGGAATTGGTTGCTCCAGGTTTTGTTGCAGCGTTTCTTTAACAAATATTTAGATATATTTCTTCATGAAGGCCTCACAGTGAAAATAGGAGACTTTGGTCTGGCAACTGTAAAATCCAGGTGGAGTGGATCCCAACAGGTGGAACAGCCCACTGGCTCGATCCTGTGGATGGTGAGCAAAACCTTTCACTTTCCATTAGCTTTTCTTTTGCTTGTAGATTTTGCCAGTTGAACACAATTTTAAACATTTCACTTTAAGTGACTCACCCTGTACTGTTAGTACTGTGTAGTTTTTTTTTTCCAGTTGATGCTGTTAGTACTGGGTAGGATGAGTTAAAACTGAAATGCTAGAGTGCTTAGATGTCTAAAGTAGACTGTTTGTGTTTTGAGCAAAGCCAGGATGTGTTCATGAAGAATATCAGGATGCTTGGCCAGGGGTGGTTTGTGCTCTGTAAAATACACACATCACCTGGAACACAGTTCCAAAAGCCAAATTTTTTTACAACTTTCTATAAAAGGATTTCAAACTAACTTACCTTTGCCTGTGTACACAAGAGATCTTGGGAATTGCCCCTTTGCTCTTTGCTGGTTTATCTTGTGATTTGAATCATTTATAGGCCCTCTCTGCTGAGCTGTCATTACACAGAAGGAGAGGTGTGTTCTGTTTCCTTGAGAGCTGCTGTGATCCCTAGCTGGGGTTTTGTGCTGCTGTACTTTAGCTAGTGCTGTGCACAGTAATTCTGAGGGAATTGTTTAGGGGAAGAGTCAAGGGAAAGTTTTACTTTGAGTATTTTAAATTTTTTTTTTAATATCTTGTTTGTTAAATAATTCAACATTCAGTTGCTTGGCTTCATAATTTTGCTTTGTTTTGCAGAGGTGCTAGAATGCCCCTGCATTTCTTCCCTGGTCTTCAATATATGCTATTTCATATTTGGCTTTCATATTCCATGCAAATGTTCTGGTATCAGTTTGCAAGAGATGAAGTCTGGATTAGACTTTTACATCCTTCCCCTTTAGCATCGATACCTTTGTAAGAACTGCTGGTGAGAGACTCAGGCTCAGATCTGTGTAAGATGGAACAGAAGTCAAACATTGCAAATCTGAATACTAGTAATTTTTCTAATGGCAAAAGCTTGTTCAGTTAAATCACTGCTTTTCTGTGTGCTCTCAGGTCTGTTGATTTTCACTAAGCTGCAGAGTAGCATTGCCTGAACTCTGCCAGAGCCTTGGGTGAAACTCAGCAGAGGTTTTGAGGTGCCCGGTGATCGCTGTTTTTTAGTTGAGCTCACTCGTTGTGCTTTTCAAGTATTTTCCCTCTCCTGTCCTTTCTGTTTCCAAGTTCTTTACTGTTGCCCATGATGTGTTTGCTTCCTCTCCTTCCCCAGGCTCCAGAAGTGATCAGGATGCAGGACAGTAACCCGTTCAGCTTTCAGTCAGATGTCTACTCCTATGGAATAGTATTATATGAACTGATGACAGGAGAGTTGCCATATTCCCACATAAACAACCGAGATCAGGTGAGAACAGTCTCTGAACACTGCATTTTATTTCTGGGCAGAGCTTTGTCCTCTAGAAATGTAGGATAAAGACAAGTGCAAACAATTGAAATGTTGTTTACAAGATGATCTGTTTCAGCAGTAGTTCTGTGTAACTGAATGTTCACTTCAGTATTGACAGTGACAGTTGCTCCTTTTCTATAAACATTTTAAGTGCCCTGTTAACTTATTCACAGGTAAAATCTTGGTTTATACGTTTGCCATGATGTGAAATCTCCCTTTTGATGTTAAATATACTGTTCTTATCAGCAAGATTGGATTTTGTGCTTCTTACTAAGGGAAAAAATAGTGGCTATTGTCAAACCTTTTAGTACTGAATGTGTGATTTAGCCTTTACTAACCTGTATTGTAACCAGTCAGTTAACCAGGCATTGTAAAGAAGTAGCACATTATGGCCAGAAACCAATTTTTCTCTTTCCATAGATAATCTTCTCCTGGCTTAGCCAGTGTGGAGCCAACTTGTTTTGTAGGGCATGAACTCAAGGCTGTTAGATCTTTGTGATCTCTGTTTTGCTGATCCTCAGCTTGTGGTTGGTGGTTTTGGTTGGTTTTTTCATAAATAAGATCTCATGAGAAGCGTGTGTATGGGCACACAGGACTAGATTTTAGCCTGTTAGTATTGTAGTCTGCAGTAACACACAGTCTGTGCTCCAAGTAGGAGAAATCAGTTCTGTTAAGGAAGTCTTTTCTTATTCTAAGGTTGTCTGCAAACTGGGATATTGGAATGTTTGGATGATCTCTTTCAGCTGTGCATCTCCCTTTGCACCATGGTTGAGAGAGAACCTGAAAACCCAGTTGTGTGAATCCCTTATCCCAACAGCTTAATCTCCTGCTGGATTTAGCTGTTGTGCCAAATTAGCCAAATGCTCAGAACTGCTTAGCCTCAGGGGCATTTGTCATTGCAGCTGAGGGAACTGCCATGCCATGGAGCACCAACAGTTCCTTCTCTTGCTGAGCATTCCAAACCACAGGGTCACTGATTTAATCCCATCCTACAGGACACGGCAGGACCACTGTCTTGGTTAGTTCATTTGTACAAGTCTGCAGGGCTCTGCTGGCATGTGAGTGCCTTTGGTACTCAGCTTTAGCCACTTTGGGGCACTAAAGCTATTTACCAGTGAAACCACCTTTATAACTTCTGTTTTCTGCTGCTTGCTTGTTGCTTTTCAGATCATTTTCATGGTTGGCCGAGGGTATGCTTCTCCAGACCTCAGTAAGCTGTACAAGAACTGTCCTAAAGCAATGAAGAGGCTTGTAGCAGATTGTTTGAAGAAAGTTAGGGAAGAACGACCTCTGTTTCCACAAGTGAGTGTGTTTTCTGCATGTGAGTTCCAGAGTGTGGTAGAAATGATCATTAGCACACAAAAGAATCTACATAGACAGAAGTTTTGGGTTATATGAAGGTGCAGCCTGCTTCCTATTTCTGCCTGTATTCATAGGTGCATTTCCACACCCCAACCTCTTTGGCAGTTTGTAGCCCTGATTGTGTGTGGTTTCTGTAAAGGCCAAGAAAAGTGAAGCCTGCAGGCTGGAGCTGTGCTAACACTAGAGCAGGTTGTTTCTCACAGTTTAAAGATAAGCAAAACTACCCTAACACCACAAAAATCATCCCTATCGCTGCAGATGCATTTTATATGTGTAGGTATGAGGGAAATGAGACCTCTCCTCCTCCCCCACAAGCAAACAAAACCCACTGGGGGATGTATATTCATGTAGAAATTGTTGGTATTTTTCCAAGGGCTGCTTTACAAATGTTTTCTGTCACTATGAGGATGATGAAGATACTTAGCCTTATTAAATAGCTGGAATTAAATGCCATATAATGCACAGACTGTTAGGCAGAAGATGCAATTCTTTCCCTGTTGCTCTGTTGGAGGATTGTTTACATGTGTGTTAATTGATCCTAATGTCTGTGAACTAAGGAAAAGTGCCCTCCCATCCTCTGAAACTCGGGGAGGCTCCTCACAGCCAGGAGGGTGGATGGCAGTTGGATTATTCCAGCTGGAGTGGTACTCTCAGTGCCTCACATTGTTGCTCTTAAAGATATGCTTAAAGCCATAATAAAGGAAGGTCTAAGGCTGAAACAGAGTTGCTTGTCCAATGAGCCTTCTGCTCACTGGCTGTGTTTCCCTCAGATCCTGTCGTCCATTGAGCTGTTGCAACACTCTCTACCCAAGATCAACCGGAGCGCGTCGGAGCCCTCCCTGCACCGCGCGGCACACACGGAGGACATCAACTCCTGCACACTAACCTCCACGAGACTGCCTGTGTTCTAGGCTCCTGCTCCCCTGCCCTCCTGCTCCCCACTCGTGGGAAAGAACACAAGTAACAAGTTGTGCTTTGAATGCCTCAGTGTACAGGATCGGTGCCAGCAGGAGTATCTGCATCCCAGTTTTAAAAACAAGCTGCTAAGGATTCGTGCAGTTCTCATCCTGCAGGGACACAGCTCCTCATTGCCTTTTCTACCATCTCTTCACTGGGATAGGTAACAGACTACAAATCAAGAGATCTATTACTATTTTTTTAATAGATGCACTTGAGCCTTATTTTTCCCCTCCCTGGAAGCGATGGATGTGTTTGGCAGTGGATCTGAATTGATCTGATGTCCATTAGCAGGTGTTGCCCACAGTCAGGATGGCTCTGAGGACAGGTGGTGGTGCTCTGATTGCCCCATGCCATGTGCCACTTCTTGTTGGGGCAGTTGTGCCTGAAATGGGTCTCTGCAAACAAGACTGAGGGAAGAGGAATAAACTCTCTGGAAATCAGCTCCTGCCTAAGAGCTTTCATCAAGCCAATGAAATAAGTTAAGATGCTAATTCAACACAAAATAGTTTTGCAATAGTTTTGCACATAGAAGAAAAACTCTTGCAAAAGAATGGAATGTGTTCCAAATTGTCCTGCTCAGAGAAGGAAGGGAGCCAGTCCTGCTGTGGTGATCTTCAGGAGCCTCACAGCTGACTTTGGTACTATGGAGCTGTTCCCTGCAGCCCAGCAAGGTGGTGAGTGTAGAAACATGGGCTTTGGGGCTGGAAAAGGCTGAGGGACACTATCCATGTCCTGCAGGGTGAGTGCAGTCTGCATCCCATGGGAAGCTGTCGTCCAAGAGATGCACTATCAAGAGGAAACTGAGCATATACAGTTTTTCTTGCTGATTTGGGTTTTAATTTTGTTTTTATTGCTCCTGAGAAAATGCATTTATTGTAAGCCAAGGTTCCTCTGATTATCTTATTTTAATAAAATAAATTAAATTTTAGGTTTAAGATTCAATGTCATCATTTAATGTAGCAGTTCTGACTGGTACAATGAGATTTGGGAAACTCAAAAATGACATTCTGATAACTTCTAAAGGTTACTGTGATAGGTAATAGCAGTTCAAGTAAAAATGCACTCAATACACAACCAGCTCTGTTTCCAGTCACCTCCATGACAAGACAGTGTTTACTCTAAGTCTTTCAGCAGCACATACTTAAGACACTTACACTGATGGTTCTCAAGCTCTTCCACTGCACCAGCTTTGCATTTTATCTTGATGTTTATTTAGGTGGAAGTGTTTTGTTTTGGCTGAACTCCATGGATGGCAAAAATAGGTGGTTTGACCTAAAAATTGGTTTCTCTAAATAGCAGCCTGTTTAAATATGTTTATTAGGGCATGAATGGAAGCCCAGTTTCCATTGGAGTGGGAGCTTGGGCTTTTGCCTTGCTCTGTGAGTCCAGGTAAGTGTGGGGCCCTAGCTGAGGTGCAGTGAGTCACCCCTGTCACCTCAGTGTTGGGCAAAATGACTTCATTGTGAATTGTGATGGGTCCTGTGTCCCTGCAGCATCCAAACAGCCACTGCAGCTTCTTGTTTGCTGCAGCAAAACCCCCAAGCACTGGGGACAAGTTATCTTCTTAATTTCAGACTATTCTTCCCTGATTTATGGCTTCTTGGGGCAAAGTCTTATCAGGAATATCTTGTTTAAGGTAAAGAACATCCTCTCCATTGACCTTTTTGGTGTATTTTATTACTGACAATATTTCCTCTCTGGAAAAAAAATGTGCAAGAGCAGCTAGAAGCAGCTTCAGTGAGAGGCTAAGAGCTCTGTAAGTATTGTGGGGTAGAGAGGCTGCTTGGGCAGGTGCTCTTGAACATGCTTAGAGGATGACATCTCAGTGATAAATTATCTTCCTTCACCTTTGTAATTAGTGATGACTAATTCCAGTAATGTGCCTTAGTTGAGTCAGACCTTTGCTGGTGCTGCCATGGGCCAGTTTTACAGAGAAGCTGACAAGGAAAGGGTTACAGATACTGGCAAGGCAAGGCCTGACTTCACATGAGGCACTGCTAAAAATTAACTTCAGGGGGCAAATAATTATGGAAAACTTATGTTTCCCTGATCAGAACAAAACTGGCATGTTCAGTTGGAGGGAAGTGTTGGGCAGCAGCGAGCTGAAAGTTCTCCCTGTGCCACTGGAACCCTTACCCAGATACAGTATTGCCATCCAAAGTGTTTCTCACTTCTGCCCCAGGAGTGAGATAATCCTGCAGTCCCTCATTTGGTGCCATTTGAAGTGTTTAATCTGGGATTCAAGGTTCCTGTTGTTTGCCTCACTGGGGTTTCTGCCCCAGTGTCTCTAAACACACTTTGCCCCTCAGTACAGCTGATTTCTGCCCTTTCACCCCTGCAACTCTGACACCCTCAGGGCTTGCTGCAGCCTCAGCCTGGCTTGTGCTTGGGGTGTCTGTGCTGCTACTCAGCAGCCATTTCATGTGTGTCCAGACTGAACTCTTAGTTTAACTGCAAAATTCATACAAATGGCTGGGCAGGATTGACTTCTTGTATCAAATTTCACAATCAAATTGCTTTTGCAGCACAAACACGAATTACATTTTTGACAAAAATAGAATTCAGTAACAATTCTGTTAGGTCAGCAGAGATGTGCCTCAATCCTTCACCCCTCCTGGGCCTTTCACAGTGCTGGCCTTGCTCTGGAAGGCAAATGGAGACAGAGCTGCTGCAGCACCACTCCCAGTTCTGAGGCAGGACTGTGGACATGGTTACTGGTACAGTTTCCAAGATGCAATCTATGCTGTAAGTTCAGTTTAGCTCTGTTGTGACTCCAGCACTGCCCTGCCCCAGTACATGAATGAGTGCAGCTGTATTTGCTGTACAGCAGGTGCTCCAAGAGCCACAGCCTGCCTCTGTGCCCTGTAATTAGCTGAAAACAAGGGTGGGCCCTCAGCTGGCACTGCCTGTGCCAGCCAGGCCCTGCCCAGCTCCATTCTGAGCTCCAGGTACCGTTTGAGGTATAGTGTATTAGTTCCTAAGTCTCCTTCCTAAGGAAAAAAAACACCTACCCTGACCATGATTCCCAGTGGGTTTTGTAGCTACACATTTAGTTGATTTAGTGGAGGGGGTTAAAAAAAAAAAAAGCATTCAAACTCTATTCAGCAACAGTTTTTACCAGCTTAAGCTTTAACTGGAGCTGTATTTACACCACCACTCAGCTCACAAGACAGCATATGTTAGGCCTGAGAGGGAGAAAACCCTCTTAAGGGATTTTTTTCCATGCAATCATTTGATTTTTTTTTTTTTAAATATATTTTAGTATTTTTGTTGCCATAGAAAAACTACCTGAAAACTTTATCAGGACTGCACAAGTAAGCCACAGGGCACATCTGTTCTACCTGTGCTGTAGAAAGTAAAAGCATGGCTAATAAATAGCTGCATTGCTGGGGGTGAAAGGGCCTTTGGTTCTTTTTACTGAGAAGTAGCAGAATCCTCCTCAGCCCCAGAGAGGTGCATGAAGAGTTCCCCAAGTTCTGTGACATCCTCGTCAGTGCTGGCGACAGTCCTGCTCTCCCTGTCCTCAATGAAGTCCCACAGGCGCACGGAGTTGAAGAACTGGAAGACAGAAAAACCTGCCTAAGCATAAACCAGTCACAGCACAGAGTGTCCCTGTCAGGCTTATTTCCTCCTTACAAACGAGGCAGAAGGTGAGATTCCAAAGGTGGCTTGTGCTGCTGAATTCAGGGTGACAGCCACTCCCTTTACTGTCGTGGAGGAACACAGGGAGTGCCCACGAGCTGTGGCTGCACTAAGGCTGCTGTGGCCACAGGGGTAGCTGAGCCATGAGCAGTTTCTGAGGAGGCTTTAAGCCTTATAGCTGCCCTTAGTGCCAGCTCTTTGCAGGCAAGTGAGCTGAGTTTTTAGCACTGTTGGTGAAAGCTGTAAGAATTCCCATGAGGAATGGTTTGGCATGAGAAGGACTGGTTGAAAACATAAAGCTTTAATATTTTGCTATTAAATATGATGTGCCTTCTCATTTCCCTGAGAACAAACCTTTGCCTCAGGGAGCACTGAGGGGTGGCATGGAACATACCTAAGCAGTACAGACAGGTTACACTGCACTGGGGTTTCAGTGATGTGTGACCACAGCATCCCCTTACCCGCACAGTCCCCTCAGAGCTCAGCTGTTTCCTTGGTTTCTCAGGCTCAGCTCGTGTCCCATCTGGATAAGCATGGAGGTAAAGACACTTCCCTCCAAATGGGCATGTTCCTTTCCCTTGTTCAAAGTACTTGCAGGGCTTTTTCCTGTTTTAAATTAGAAGACAGAGTTATTGCCTTCAGCTGGAAAGGAAGGAGATGCTATTCCATCCCCATATGGCTGCTTGTCTCAGCAGGCCCATACCAACAGCTTTGGCCTCCCATCCCCTAACTGGAAGCAGCCAAAATAGACGGGAAAGATCATTAAATGCAAACATATAAAGTTATCAGCATCATGAATCACAAAAACTGAAATGTGGAAAGTGAAGGATGTTCAGAGAACATCCCAATCAGTCAATCCATTTTGTCCACACAGGACTACTTTCTGCTACTAAGTTTTTATGAACTAGTTCCTCTCCTCATCTCCTCTGGAAGTTCTTGGCTATTTTAAGTTTCCCTCAGCTTTGTTGTTCAACAAAGCTGTCCTGGCTGGGCAGCAATGTGTTACAGAGGTCATACAGCAGTACCTGGGAGTGGGGGTGGATTGTTCTACAATGAAAAACAGCTGAAGAGTAAACTACAGGGAACTTGCACTGGAACTTGTAAAATTAATATGCAAATAGTGATGAAAGTGGTTCCTAAGACACAGATACTGTCTATCAAATAGCAGCTACATGGAGAAGAAAGCTCAACACTGACAAACAAAAACCCCAACCAAACAAACCCAAAAGAGGCAGTGTGTGAAAAGCAGAATGAATTTGTCTGGGTTTGGGACTCAAGTGCTCTGTGACTTCCTGGATTCTAGGTGTGACTTTTTTCATCCTGTGCTGGCATGACCCCAGAGCTTAGACTCCACTTTATCAGCATTTCATTAGCATTTTTTAATTCCACACCACACTAAATCCTCAAGTAAACTGACTGCCAAGAGGTTTATCCATAGAATTTTTGTACCAAAGACAATGCATTAGGCTTAGCCGAGCACTCCAGCAAAGCTTTTTATGCCTCCCCTATACAACAGTTTGACTTGTGAGTACAACTGATGACCTCAATTCAAAGTCCTTAGGATAAAATGAAAACCAAACCAGCATGAGGACAGTGAAAACAACCCCTGGCTGAAGACCTGCAGTTTAAAGTGACTAACTTTATTCCAGTATTTTGCCTGACTAGAAGACAAAACCAGACACGATGCTGGGTTAAATGTTTTCAGCAGCAATTCTGCTGTGCTGCAACAGCCCTTCAAGCAGCTGAGAAGCAGCAGCAGCAGCCAGGCACAGGCCTAAGGCCCATTTTGTCCTGTACTCATGTTTTAGGGTTGGTGCACAACCCTCAGCAAAACAGGCACTGCTCACTGGGGTCAGGTCCAGCTCTGCCTCTTTACCTGGAAAACAGGGAGCAGGAGGTGACTGTATCTTACTGCTCTGTGCACTGCACAGCCCTCACCTTCTGCAGAGCTGCTGTAGCACTGTTCATCCACAGCCCCTCCAGTGCTCCCAGCACTTGGACAACACAAGGAATGCAGTCTTGGAGAATCTGCCACTTCCAGCAGCCATGACAAAGCCAGTAAATTTTTAGCCCATGTTGCAAAAGACTATTAAGTCTTCCTGGTTTGTTCTCCCCAGTAACTAAGAACCTTCCAGGCAGTTATGGCTGAGGGATCAACAGAAACCACATGAAGCTGATTTTGGCAAGTGAGCTGAAACAGCTTCAGCATTTCAGAGCACAGTGAGGGTGAATAATTTCTGATGTATAGTTAGAGGACAGACCCTTTTGTGACAGCCACAAGGTTCAGCCGGAGTGTGAGCATGCAGAGTGGTCTGTAACTGCTGAAGTGACAATGCAGCTCTGCAGTGACTCAGTCTCGGTGCATGCACAGAACAATGTACAAAGTGTTTGTGGTTACTGAACGCACCCCACTCCCTGCTTAAACGCTTCAATCAACTCGTTCTTCTTCTCTTGGTCTTCTACCCAGTACACACTGGGAATGACAAACTCGGATATCACTCGGCACTCCGGGCAGGACCTTAAAGGGACAAGACAAAACAGTGACACTCTGTTACCTTCTGAGTGACACCCCCCAAGAAACCTGCCAGAAGCAGCTTTCTCCCAAGGGAAAGGGAATGATTTGTCACACAGACACCTCCTCCCATGCTAGCACAGCATATTTCTGTGTGCATTTGTTGGGAGTTTCAGCTGCAATAATTCATCTCTGTGCAGCCAGGGCTGGTGTGGGTTTCTGGACTTGAACAAAAGCAACAGGTATTTATTTCCTCAGTCCACAGAAACCTGCCCAACAGGCAGAAACAAACTGTTCTGTGTGCTGCAGCTCCCCTGCAACAGAAAGCCAAACCAGTGGAAAAACACAAAGGAAAGTGTCTCAGCCTTTTGAAATGCAACCTGACTCCTACCAGCAGTGATGAGTTGTTCACTGAGTGGCTTCTGAGATGCGTATCTACCTGAGGAACTAAGATCAACAATCAAATACACAACTTCAGGCACCTCAGCAATCCTAGGAAAGGCTCCAGTAAGTCCCATAAAACCCTCTGTCTCCCAGCAGACAGTACAACTAAGCCAAGTCTCTGCTTTGGATTAGTTCAGCCACAACCAGTAGGTTCACAGTTAGTTACAGAGAAGTGTAAAAATCATGTCTGAAGAGGTTGGATTAGCATTTAATCCATACTGGATTAGTATTTAATCCATCCAAGGTGCTGATTCTGAAAACAAACCCTCACAGTCCCCTCAGTACCTGCCCAAAAGGAGCTCAGCTCCAATACAACGCACATCCTGACAAGCTCCTGTTCACTTCAATGGAGTTAGCAGTGAAAGTTGTGCAGAAAGGTCAGTTTTGGCAGAAGACGGAATATATTTCTCACCTTTTCCTCCGCACGTTTGTAACGCGGGAGAATTTTCAGAGAGGCTCAAAAAAGGAAATTGCCCTAATTGGATAGTTTACATTCCCTCACCTGAGGAGGAACATTTGGAATATATTTTTTTATTGGGCTAGAAGATGAAGGCATTTACTCAGGCACAAGTAAGTGTGTGATTAGTGGGACTTTTACCTGGAGAAAGCTATAATTTAGAGAAAAATCCTGTAATTAGGCACATACATAGAGAAAAAAAGGAGTTCCTGGTTTTGCACACAGGTTACTGTGAGGGGCAGAGGCCACATGCCTGCACTCTGCCCCACTGACAGCACCATGAGAAGGACAAGCTACCACGGGTCAAACTTCCCACACAGGACTGCAGCATTAAGTGAACTGTTCCCAAAGGACACCTAATGCATCCTGCTGGTCTTGGAGGCAGCTCTCATAGCCACACTCAGCACTAGGACCAGGATTTTCCGGGCACTCTGTTAATATTTATAGCTACACAATCCCTTAGCAGCAGCTTCATTTCCCTCTCAGGTCAAAGCACAGTGGAGAGCCCATGTCACTGCCCCAGCCCACACACAGCAGACTGTGGCTCACACCAACTCACTTGATGATGGGATTCTCAAACTGTTTGGCACATCTCCACTGTCGGATGCAGGACAAGCAGTACGTGTGGTTGCAGTTGGAGAGGATCCCAAACCTCCTCTCTGAGGCAGATGGCTTCTCATACACCACTTCCATGCAGATGCTGCACACCTTGTCCTGACTGGCCTGGAAGGCAAAGGCCTTCTCCATGTCATGCTCAAATGTTGCCATGCACATCTGTCACAGGAGACAGGTCACTGGTTAGTGCAGCCCACCTGGCACTGGTTACAGCCCATCTGTCAGCCTGTGCCTTGGCAAATCAAAGTGCCTGTTAAAAGGATCTAATCCAGGAAAAACACTTATCAAGGGCATCACTCCTACCTGTCACTGTCATGATTTAATATAAAGAACATTAAATTCAATCATATATTTCAGCCCTTCAGTGTTCTCTGCAGCTTCAGAGCTGTCGGAACTAACGGTGCTCTTTGTTCACCCCTTTCTGTCTCTTTGTCATGGGACAGGTATTGAATAACTTGAGGCTTCAAACACCCCAAAAACCATCTCATTGAGGGTCCAGAACAGGTGCCATGCTCAAAGTGTTCCTCTGATTATTATTAAGGCCACATTCATTCCCCAGAAATTAGCTTTACCCAGTTAAGGAATTAGTCTCTTATTTCAGGCTTTCCTACAGCAGTTCTCATCCCAGCAATGACAACCCATAACCCAGTCACACTCTCACAGCACTACAAGGTGAGCTGGTGCTCATACCTCTTACTTTTCAGAGGTCTCAGGACTTGAAAAGTAAAATAAACTTACAAGGCTTTAAATGATAATAATGATAAAGAAATAATAATTCCCAATGAGTAGCAGCATTTGACTAGTGCATGTGCTCATCCAGCACACACCTCTGCCTCCAGGGCTGAGCACCTGAGAGCACAAGTGACAGGACAGCAACAAGCTCTTGGGAGAAGAGC
>NW_008649708.1:30351-34989 GCF_000695815.1 Acanthisitta chloris
ATACGCACAAACCTGAGGTTTTTAAGCCCTTGGATTGTACTCCACACTCTGGAGGGACTAAGGATTCAGTAACCACCGATGCTGCTTGTCTTCCTCCTCCTCAGCCTCAAGAACTCAACTGCCTTGACCCAAACTTGGTAGCCAGGCAGAAGCAGCAGCCCCTCAAGCCCATCTTTACCCAGCCAATGCCTCAGTTCAGCCCTAGCACAAACCTGAGGTTTTTAAGCCCTTGGATTGTACTCCACACTCTGGAGGGACTAAGGATTCAGTAACCACCGATGCTGCTTGTCTTCCTCCTCCTCAGCCTCAAGAACTCAACTGCCTTGACCCAAACTTGGTAGCCAGGCAGAAGCAGCAGCCCCTCAAGCCCATCTTTACCCAGCCAATGCCTCAGTTCAGCCCTAAGATCTCTGTGTTCCCTTCTGTCTGCCCCTACTTGCTCCTGCCCTCCCATCATAGTATCGTAGTATGTTAAGGGGTTGCAGTGCACATTAGGGATCATCTAGTCCCAACCCCCTGCCCTGGGCAGGGACAGCCCCCCCAGAGCAGGTTGCTCAAGGCTTTGTCCAACCTGGCTGTGAACACTGCCAGGGTTGGGGCACAACCCATCAATCACAACCAAGAGGAGGCAGGTGCCAAGCTGACCCAGCAGCCAGCAGGGTCGTCTTGGAAGGACCAGCAGCTCCAGTTCCTCTCCCCCACTGTTACCTAATGTACCCCTGAGGCATCACACACAAAAAACATTCTCCTGGCAGACTTTCGGGGTGCTCTGGGAGAAGGCTGCAGGTCAGGCTCTGATAAGGATGAAACAGGACAACGAGAAGTTGCTATCAATGAAGCCCCAGATGCTCGACCAGACCACTCATGGAATCATTTTGTAACTAGATAAGCAGCAGCAGCTCTCTGCAACATGCTCTACAAACCACATCTTTGCACTCTCGAGCAAACCAGCCAAACCTTGCACCAAGCCAAGCAAACCTCCCAGGATTTCACATTGATATTACCATCTCATGAGCTTTCCTCTGCTCCTGGTCGAAGGGGTGGAGCACCTGCAGCCCACAGATGTCACACACGTCGCCGTGGAGGTAGAGGCAGCCCTCCCCGAAGTGGCAGGTCCCTGCTGCCGCGTACGGGCACAGCTGCTCCCCGGCCCCCTGCGAGCTCCCAGCCACAGCCTCTTCCAGCCCACTGCAGATGGCTTCCAGGTAGGAGTGGGGCTTCACCTCCAGGCTGTCGTCGTGGTTGCTGCAGCACACCACGTCGCTGGGGGCACTGGGCTGCTGCTTCTCCTCATTGGAGCCACACAGATCTCAGGAAGGAGAAACACAGGTGAACTGCACAAGACACTGCACACACACCCATAAGCAGCAGCATCTACTTTCTTTTCAGTGATTATCAGTTGGTTTGGGTTTTCTTAAGGTTTTCGTCTCAATGAAATCTCCTATCTAAGCCCCTTTTGCTCACAAATCACAGGAATTTTCCCAACCTACCTACTGAAAAGTTGGATTGCAAGATTTCTTCAGCAGCTTTTTTCTGTTTACAAATAAGACTAAAAAAATCATAGAATCATTTGGGTCGGAAAAGACCTCCAAGACCATCAAGTCCTGTGACCCAACACCACCTTGTCAACTAGCCCAGATCACTGAGTGCAACATCCAGTCATGTCTTGAACACCTCCAGGGATGGTGACTCCACCACCTCCCTAGGAAGCCCCTTCCAATGTCTGACAGCCCCTTCCATGGAGAAATTCTTCCTGTTATCCAACCTGAACCTCCCCTGGTGCACCTTGAGGCCATTTCCTCTGGTCCTATTGCTAATTGCCCAGGAGCAGATCCCAACCCTCACCTGGCTGCACCTCCTGTCAGGGAGTTGTAGAGAGTCAGAAAGTCCTCCCTGAGCCTCCTTTTCTCCAGGTTGAGCCCCCTCAGCTACTCCTGGTGCTCCAGACCCTTCCCCAGCTCCATTCCCTTCCCTTCCCACATGCCAGCCCCTCAAGGTCTTTCTTGTTTTGAGGCCCAGAACTGGCCCCAGGACTGGAGGTGCCTCAGCAGTGCCAGGACAGGGGGTGGTCACTGCCCTGGCCCTGCTGGCACAATAGTGCTGGCACAAAGCCAAGATGGGCACTGGCCTTCTTGGCCACCTGGGCTCATGTTGCCCAACACTCCCAGGTCCTTTCCCACCAGGCAGCTTTCCAGCCCCTCTGCCCCAGCCTGGAGCACTCGGGGGGTTGATGTGACCTCTCACTCCCTCCCATTTGGGCACAGGCCCATTGGGGTGGGACCAGAGTGCAGGAGGCCTCAGCTGCTCTGCCCAGGTGTGGATAGATGTATCCATGTGCCTGTGCTCCTAAAGGCTGGCACAGTGCTCTACACAACATGTGCCAGGTGCCCTGGCACACAGCAGACAGGTCCCTCACCTTACAAATGCCCTTGCACTGAGAACAAAGTGCACAAAACATCTGAGAGGTGGAGATGTTTGAACAAAACCACCCAAATCAAGACAAAAACCCACCCCAAAATACCCTCAAACCAAAGCTCATCCTTCAAGGAGCAGCAGTTGCTAGATAAAGCCACAGATGGATCCTGCTAAGCATGGGCATTCCCAGGAAGGAGCAATTCTGGCTGTGCTGCTCCCGCTGCCCATGAAACTTGGATAACAAAAGGAGAAAACACAAGATAAGTCCTGCCCAGCACCAAGCACTACTCCCACTCACTTCTGTCCCTGAGCACCAGTGTCTTCTTCTCCCTCCTGCGCGTGGTGGTGCCGTGCTGGGGGTGCTGCCGGGGGCTCTGTGGAGCTGCCAGGGCTGCGGCTGCCCCCGGCGCAGGCAGACGGACGTGGTCATACCTGTCACAAGGAAACAGGGGTTACAGGGGCAGGGCACCACTCACAGACACCAAACCCCAACAGCTGCTGTCTTTCAGGGCTGTTCTGACAAGGCTCAGGCTCCTTCTGACCTGATGCAGAGGCTTCTCGGGCTCACTCAAGACAAAGATGTGTGAGAGCACATCTGTGTGTCCTGTTCCAGAGACACCTCTGTCCTGCTCCAAAGACACCAGCACAGCTGGCAGAACATCAGCCATGTGCATGTGGAATTAGATCTTGTCACCCCTCACACACACAGCTCTGTGGCATTCCCCAGGGAAGCAGCAGCAAGGAGCAGGCAGGAAGGAGTGGCATTCCATGACCTCAGCATCCTCCTGCCAGCAGCAGCAGCAGCCACCAAACCTTGTGCTCCCCCACCATATGCAGTATCTCCATACAGGATAGGAAAGGGCTCCAAACATCCAGAAAAACTCTGGAAACTCACTCCAGTAGCACAGCAGAAGCAACCAAAGCAGTGAGGGGCTGGTTCAGTAAAGCCATGGAATGCTGGACTATTTCTCAAGGGAACTAAAACATTCTGTTTGTGGTCCTGTCCTGAGGACATGCACATGCTTACAGACATGTGCACTGGGTGCCCAAACTCCAGCAAAACAGCTGGAATAAACCCCCAGACACATCGCAGCCATCATTCCAGTCAGGCCCCTGAGGCCACACTGCCCTCAGCCACATCCCACACCACCAGTCCCACCTCAGCAGGTAATAGGAGCTGTAGACATCACTGGTGCCCAAGCCCTGACCCACGAGTGGCACAGGAACCATGCAGAGGGAGGGAACTGTAGTGATGCCATGAGCTCCTTGTGCCAGGAGCAGCACCAACACAGCCCCTCACCCACCCACCAGGGAATTCCTCCAGGCAGGAGCCATGGGCTGGCCTGGGGAACATCCCTGATGTGACACTGCAACACTCCTTAGGGTAACAACATGAACACCTGCACAGTGTCTCCTGGAGCATTCCTCATGGAGGTTTAACCCAAAGGCTTCAGGTAAAGGTGGAGCTGCTCAGCTTTCCTACCAACCCTGGGGGGCACTTTGCTCTGAGGCAGAGCCCTGTAGTGTGCAAGAGGGTGTGTGGGAGCTGCAGCAGGAGTGCTGCCAGAGCACAGGCTGCTCCCAGCCTCTCCAGGAACATGGAAAACAATCCCTGCTGCCAGCTGCCACCCCATGTGCAGCTGCTGCTCTGCTCTGTGCATCCAACAGCACTTCCAGCAGGGAAAACTAGTTCAAAAGCACACCTCAAACCTGGAGTGTAAATGCTACAAAGTAAAAGAATTGCCACAGCCAAGCCCGAAACAAATTGTACTCCTGGAACCAAGAGCTGTTTTGGCTCTAGAAAAGATCCTACTTAAGATATTATTTAATTCCCTTTGTCCTCTCTCCTCACCCTGCAGCCCCCCAGGGTGTGAGGCTGCAGGACAGCCCTGTGAGCTCAGCACTGCCCAGGCCTTACCTACACCGAGTGCCATAGGCACACTGTCCCTTCTGGTAGTACTTGCAGACAGTGGAGGACTTGCTTGTAGCCAGATCGTGTGAGAACAGACACTTGTTGCCCTCCCGACACACTCCCTGCACATAGTACCTGCGGAGGAGCAGAGCACGTCAGAGCAGGCAGCTCGGTGAGGAGCAGCCCAGGACACGCGTTTCCATCAGGTCTGACCGCGCGTCTTGCGCTCAGACCGATACCTGCGGGAGGCGGCACGGGCACCGAGCACTGCTTGCGGCTGTGCCGGGCCGCGCGGGGCGGGCCAAGGGTGG
>NW_008649709.1:0-205 GCF_000695815.1 Acanthisitta chloris
TATACATATACATATATATATATATACTCAGAGGAGCTGAGCCAAAGGCCTTGCTGATTCCCCAGCACTACACTTCAAACAAAGGCAGAGCTGTCTGGCTGCAGTTGTCTGGCTGCAGCCCTCCCTTTAACAAACACCTTTTTCCTTTTCAGCTAGACACGCGTCACTTCCACCAGCAGGTGCTGGCTACCCGCTAACGCGACTG